>NC_133537.1:345709143-346009143 GCF_048544455.1 Silene latifolia | reverse complement strand
CCAAATCATGCTCAACAATACATTCAAACAAACTTGATAAATGAAATACCCAATAACCCAGCAACAACAATTCGTGTCACAAATGTAAATACACCAAATTACGCAAGAGAAGACCTGCTACAAAAACCCTAATTAACATAACAATTCATGAAAACTTATTAAATCGACGTACTTAGGGCCGGTGCAACCCATGGTAGTCCCCAAACCACCATTGAGCTTGAGCACCACAAGCTTATCCAACAACTCCTTTGTCTTCGCCGCATCTACAGGCATTTAATCAACACAAATCACATAACAATCAACAACTGTGTCCACACAAATCTTTGAGATCCCATACACCAAATACGAACACAGTTAGCAAAATAAAAAGTAATACCATCCACAATTAAGAGACTAATCCTAATAACAAAAATACAAAAATGAATCTATCCTCTGTCCAACAACTCATTAGTTTTTCACCGCATCTACAATTATTTCATCAACAAAACTCACATATCAATCAACAACTACATCAACGCAAATCTCCGAGTTCACATACGCCAAATACTTAGAAAATAGCAAAACTAGACAATACAATCTACAATTAAGAGACTAATCATAAAAAAAAATACCCAAAAATTGAATCTATCCAACAGCTCTTCAGTTTTCGCATCTACAATTATTTCATCAACACAAATCACATACCAATCAACATGCCAAATTTGAACAAGATCATTCAATCCACATTAAGACTAATTAATCATAATACGAAGTAGCATATACCGCGTACTCCGTATACATTAATGAATTCTTATAATAAAAGTAATCAACCTTCAGGTAGAGGAGCTAGGGTTTCATAAGGAACAACAATGTCGTCAGTAGGCGTCTTAATCTTACTCCACTCTACATGCTCTGCTTCTCCACTACGCATTTCATCAACAAACAATTCAATCAAATTAATCTCACAATTTCATAATTCAAACATAAAAAAAAAAAAAAAAAAAAAAAAAAAAAAAAAACATCAAAATGATCAAATTCAAATCAAACCTGAGATAACGAGCAACGAGGTTGATGAATCCAGATTTCTCATTTTCACTGTAATAACAAAAATCGCACAAATTAACACACGCAAAAAAAACGCGATAATCAGAGATAAGATCAAATGATGCGATCAACATGCAAAAGAAGTGGAGAAATCAAGTGTGGAGATTAAGTAGTGAATTTACCTGATTTGAGTGAGAGAAGAGACAGCTGAGCGAAGGTTCTGGATTTTATCGGTGTCGGTAGGATTGAGAGTTGCAGGTGACGCCATTGATGAAGATCGTGAAGCTTCGATTGGAACTTGGAAGATTAGAGAAGGTGTGGAAAGATGAGTGATGACGAAGAGAAGAAGGGTGTTGGATCAATAAACGAATATTTTCACTTTAGTACCTTTACGTTATTACGTGTCGCATAATTTTTCTTTCACTAGTCGCGCGGTCCCTTAAGACATTATAATTTTGACGGTTCATGCACATGCTAGCATATTTCTTTTACATGTTAATTGTCGCTAAATTTAAACTATTGTTGTTGTACTCTATTGATGGCTAAGTCCTTTATAAACAAAATTACTTAGGGGTGTTTGGTTGGGGGTGTTGGAATGGAATGGAATGGATTTGAGTGATTCTAGTGTTTGGTTGGAGTATTTTGGAATGGAGTTAGAATCCTGATGGATTCTAATTCCACCCCAACCCCTTGGAATCTCATACCCACCTTCCCACTCAGGTTTCTAACTCCATTCCCCCTCTATATAATTTTAGATTGAACCAAACAATAAATAATAGGTATGGGGTTCTAAATCCATCCCATCATGGTATCTCATTCCATTTCAATCCATTCCGACCTTTTGAACCAAACGGCCCCTTAGATATCTTGATTGTTAGCGTTTCATGCTCAAGTTAACATTGAATTTTTATGGCATAGTAAGTTTTTTTATATATAAGAAGACAAAAACGTTGACCCAAGCTTAGTCTCACACTACGCTGGCACGCCTCCAAAACAATTCATGGGTAGATTTTTTTTTTTTTTTTGAGATTTTTTTAAAATGTTTTCATTTTTCATTATAATCACTCCTCCCCCTCCATTTCCCCTTTCTCCTCGTACTAATCGCTCTTCGCCGCTTAACCCTTTATACTCCTCCCTTTTACCCACTTTCAAAACCCTCCACCACCACCTCCTCCTCCTCCTCCTCTCCCTCTTTTCTCTCCAATGCTGCCACATCTTAAATCACTTCCTCCTCGTCAACCTCGTGGTCCTCCTTATTCTTTTTACCCTTCCTCATCCCCTATACCTACTATGTTCCTTTATCCTCCTCTTATATATCTCCCATTTCCTCTCCTCATACTTCTCTCGTATTACTCCTCCCATTTTTACTTCTCCATATCTTCATCTTTCTCCTCCCTCTTCTCGCCTCTTTCCCTTTCCTCTTATCATTCACATCCTTCAATTTCCTTCTCCCTACCCCTGTTCTTTGCTCCTTACTCTCTTTATGGACATTCATCTCTTTCCCCTTCCCCTCATCCACATTATCCTCCTTTCTCTTATCCTCCTACTATTTGTCCTCCTACCTTTATTACCCATTTCCTCCTTTTCTACCTTATTCTTCTCCCTCTTCCCTCCCCCTCATCCGCCTCTTACCTTCTTTCCTTTCTCTTTAACATTGCCGCCCCATCCTCCTCCGCCTTGTTATCAGCCTCCTTATCCCCTTTCCTATTCGTCCTCCCCCTTATATTTATGTGGTTCCCTACCTTCTCTTGTGTCTCCTCCGTCAATCCCCCTGTGCTTATTCCAAAAAAAGGACATTTTGATTAAAATTGTCTCTACTAAATGATACATTAGTGAAAAGGAAACTTAATAGATATTAATACATTTTAAAAAAATTAGTCAATTTTTTTTTTTCTATTTATAGTAATTTTTCATTTTAATCATTTCTTGTCCTATTAATACTCTTAGACCTCCTCCTCTTACTCCTCATATTACTCGCCCTTCGCTCCTTACCCCTTCTTACTCTTCTCTAACTGTTTATCCTTTTTCTCTTCAACGTTTTGAGCCATCAAGCACCTCATCTCCTCCTCACGTTTTTACTCATACTATTCGACATTCTCCCCTTACCCTTCCTATTTCTCCTCCACCTTTTTCCCCGCGTTCATCTCCCTCGCCATCTCTCTTCCCTTCCCCCTCGTCCTTCTATTTCCCTCTCCCTTTTCTCTCCAATATCGTCGCATGCTCGTATATCTAAAAGCTCCCCTTTTTCATCCCCGCGGTCCTTCTCCTAACTTTCTCCTTCTTTCTCTCATATGCCTTCCATGTCCCCTCATCCTCTTATATATCCTCCATTCCCCCTCTTCATCCACTTGTTCTCATATTATTACCTCTCCCATTTTCCCCCGTACTACTCCTCCATATATTCCTGTTTCTCCTTCCTTCCTCTTTTTCTTTCCTTTTATCGTTCACACCCTTCTATTTCCCTCTCATACCTCCTATTTCCTCATTGTTCTCTTTCTCGATCTGCATCCTTTTCCCTCATCTGTATTCTCCTCCTTTTACTATTTGTGTCTTACCCCCTTAGCCCTTCCTTTTTTCTCTTTCCCACATTGTGACACCCCTATACTCCAAGTGCCTTACCAGGACCACTTAGGTATAAGAACGTCACCATCTCGGTTACCCGAGGCAATGATAATCATAAGACAACAAGGAAACGTACTTTAAAAGTAAATATAGTTTAAGCGATTACATGTCTCAAATCAAAACTGTTAAATGAAATACAATCAAACCAATATTGTCTGCTAATAAAACTGAACAACTAAAGGACATCGTCTGACACAGCGGAAGACTCTTCTAACTGCAAGTGATGACTCATCCCAGCTAGCCCAAAAGCATCGTATCAAACCTGCTCAACAACTGCTCACCATCCCCGAATGAATCACCACAATTTTTAAAACAATTAAACGGGGTCAGTACTAATTACACGATACAAACCAACATGAAGCAAATACCAAGCAGCTCAATCAACACATCAATCCCCAGTCTCCATCATCAATCTCCTCACAACTGACTACACACTAAAGTGTGTAGCCCTGCCAGAGTACCCATCGCAACAGGTACTCCACACCGCCAGTGGGAGACCGCAGCCGTTCCCACCTAAGTCCCGCTCATCTCATCCGAGCGATAAACCCATGTTCCTTAATGTGCACATCCCTTCTGTGGCGGGTTCCGCAGAAGGCGAATCAAGGGCGTGAAGCCACTCCCGCAAGTGACCTCACTCAACCAGGGACGCACCCCGAAGAACACAGACATATAAACAGTAATCACAACACAACCTCAACAACCGTCTGAAACATTCAGCAATACAATATCACAACCGTCTGAAACAATCAACAATTACTATCTACAACACAATCACCACAATCATGTAATTAATACCGAGTAGGAAAACCCTATCTGGAATGCAATCACTACTCAGACGATCTAGCAGCTGTCTCAAAACCTTCCTTCTACGAACCCTACTCCTATACACATATTCATACAATCACTACCACAACAGTATAATCATAAAACCCCCAATTCCCAAATTAGGGTTTAACCAAAACTACCCAAACGCTATAAAAAAATGATACGTAAGACTTACCCTTGACGCAAGGATCACAAAGGTATAAAGAACGACAAGATCCGACACTTCTAGCTCCGGGATTTGCTAATAATGCGGCGAGAATGATTCAACGTAACTTCTAATCTTCTCCTGAAGGTTTTTAGATTGTAAAATCGTTTTGAGAAAAGTGACGAAAGCCTTATATATCATTCCCGCATTATTAATAAAACCCGTCAAATATCACCCGTAAACCCACTTACTCGATCGAGTAAGACACTTACTCGATCGAGTGCCCCCTACTCGATCGAGTACCCAACCTACTCGATCGAGTACCCTACAGGCAGACTACTGTTTTGCGTCAAAAACTACTTACTCGACAAAGTAAGCTCCACTCGATAGAGTACCCCAAGACACATAAAACCGTATTATTACACACATTCCCCTCGTGCTCTTCCTTCCCCCTCTATTTTCTCTTTAACGTTGCCGCCTCTTAATCCTTATCCCCTCCCTCTTCTCATCCCTCCCGACTAATGAAAATGAAATTCGATTCGTTTGATAAATTTTATTTTTTAAGTAGAGTTCTGTTATAATTTTTTAAATCTCATTATAATCACTTCTCTTCCTATTACTACTACTCCACCTCCCTTTTTCTCCTCTTACTACTCGTCATTTCTCTTTTAAACCCTCCAACCTTTCTTCCTCTTTCCCTTACATCTCCATTTCCCTCTTTCTTGTCCTCCTTTTTCTCTCTGACGTCCTTGCGACCTTAACCACCTCCTTCTCTCCCCTTCTCCCTCCTTCAATCTCTCATAACACTCGTCCACTTTGTCCTCGAACTATTCATGCTTATCTTTCCCCTCCACATCCCTTTCTCTCTCCTTTTCCTCTTATAGTTTACATCCGGTGATTTACTAAAAATAATATATGTCTATATAAGCTTCATTGTAAAGGGTTAAAATACTTAGATCCTCTAATAGCATCAATTTTATATATTGTGTAGCGTACACATCATCATTCAATGCTTGAAAGTATGAATATTGGATCATTTTGGGTTAACATATAAATCATTAAGAGAAAACAAACATGGGTATGAGATGGAGAGGATACAAATGGTATCATAAGGTGCTGACAAAAGGAAACAAACATAAAACATTTCATTCAGTAATTCAGCATCAAACCGGGAAATTGATTTTTCTCACTGAAATCATAAATTTGGTAGGTTTTTACAAAAAAAAAAAAAAAAAAAAAAGTGGTGAAAAGCCAAAAATAAATAAAAGGTACTTGTTCACAAAGCACCTTAAATAAAAGGTAGTTTCTAACAAAAAAAAAAACTTATTATAAGGTCAAATGTTTTGATGGTTAAATGTCCTCACAAGTCACAAACTTAGGCATGTTTGTCTTAAAATTTCATAATACAAAATTCAATAAATACAAATATTATCAAAACAACAACTTGTAAAGATTATAAGTAGCCAAAACAGTAGACATTATTTTCAAAAACAATGTAATCAATTTGATATATTTCAAACATCTGTGACTCCAAATCCTTAGTAATAGTTGAGGCCTAGGGCATGGGGGACTTCTTCTAGAGGTGGCATAGGTATTATTTCGAGCAATGCTCACTTTTCCCGCCTTCAAAATTCTTGAGTACCACCTATTCATCAATAGCAAGACCTTTACCAATGATCTCGCGATCAATGTTCTTTGAGGGTTCCTTTTCCTTCGTGGGTTCGAGCTCAAATTCTGCCTCAGCCAATATAAGGTTAAATTTGTCAAGAGCATTTATAAATAAGAAAATATGCAAAATCAAACAAGAGGCGGATTATAGCTAGTTAATTGGCTGTTTAACGTGCTTTAGAAAGAGTGCAATTTTCTAAACAAAAGTACAAAACAATGAAAAAATTAGGGAAAAATGCACAGTAGAAGTTGAAATACACAGAACTTGCAGTACTGGGACACTCGACATCCGAGAAAAACACTCTGTAACATGTAGTATCTCGTAACATGTAGTATCTGTTACTGTACAGAACATGATTCATGAAAATTCTTTGATATGCTAAATGTTGTAATGATGAGGCAGACTGAATTATCGCAATGCACAAATAATGCAAAGACAGAGCGGCTGAACTAATAAGAGCGTATTAACTCTTAAGCTGCGAGATGAACCTTTAATTTGCAAAATACTCAGCTTTTAACTATCAATATTGAGGTATTTAACAAACAAAAGAATCATTGTACAACCGTCCCGCACAATAACTATTGTTATAGTAATCTTACCTTGGAGGCAGCTTCAATAACTAATAAACCTCAGATTAACCCTAAGTACATGAGCTCTTGTTCGATCGTGTTTTTTTAGCTCAGATTTAAGATGAACCCTCCGAACAATTTCTGTTTGAATTTTTATTAGCTCAATAATTAGGTCAGATCAAATAAAAAGAATGAGAAGGAGGTAATTAACATTAATCAGTTTAATAATTAGTTCAGATTAAGCTCAAAAATTAACTTTGATAAGCTAAGATATACGCAAACTAACAAATGAATAGAATGAGAAGATCATCGGGAACCACTAACCTAAGATTGCAAAACCCATCGAAAATAATTAATGCTTTGGTCTATAGCCTGGTCTTCAACCGATGATCCCGTCCTCAACAACTGCAATCACAATAAAGGAACTCATATTATATATACAAGATTTTGTCATCTTTAAAGACCACAAACACAACTATACTATTTACAAAGGCAATAAGAAGTGTCAAAAAATAAACTCGGCAATATGAATCTTAAACACACAAAAGTGAAACGTTAAAATTAGTTGTATGGTTGTGAGCACAACTAACTCCAGAATCAGTATTGTAATGTGTAATGTGATGACTAATTGTACCACCGAGCACACAAAATTCCCCTGTTAATTGAACACAACTAATTCCAAAAATTCAGACACAATTATTGTGATGACTAATTGTACCATTCTTGAATCTTAAAAACACAATGGGCAGAAAAGATATCAAGTGAGCCCACTAATTCCCCTTTACATAAGAAACTAAACAAGATAAAGCCCGGTTCCTTATCTAATAAAGCTTGAGCAAGCTCTTAGCATGTAAGAAGGTGAAGTAGCTCTCAGCATACATGTAAGCTCTCATAATGAATAGTAATAAATGTCCTTCACAAAAGGGGATATTGAAACGTCCTGGAACTTTAGAAGACGAAATAAAGAAATATAATACATGTCCCCGATCACCTTTCTAATTGATCCATCTCTGTGGCATTCACCTGCAAAAATCACATTCCCTGCAAAAAATCGTCTACTATGAGTATAAAAAAACCTTAAACTAAAGCTCTTCAAGGTGTTTGAACAAACCTGCCAATGATATTTAATTAGATTTTAGTAATCTCTAGAGTCCTTTTCTTTAGCTCTTCTTACTTGTCGTTCCTTTTGTTTTTTTCATTAAGTATCCTCATATAATATTCCACATGTAAAATCACATTAGCCACCCAAAATAAAAAAAACATTTTGGGTAGAAGGAGCTGCAACTTGTTGTTGTTTCGATAACAAAACCAATTCATGGATACAATAACCCTAGACATTTCAACATACAAGCGTACAACATATTACACAAATGCATAATACAATCAATTAATCCTTTACTCATGTGATTATGTTGGTGGATTCGTTACCCGAGGAATAAATTGCAAACGTTTAGAAATTTCAATGACAATCATCTCAGGATATGTTTCAATTAACATGATTCATGAAGCTGCCATTTGATTCTGCTGTGCAAGTTATTTTTTTTATCTAATTCACTTGGTAGATATATCAATGCTGTATGGAATACTAAATTATACCATGTTGGTGGAGTCAGCTTAACACAATGGTACTGAATTTGGGGCGCCAACCACCTTCAAAAGCATATGTAACTGTAACTTAAGGTCGGTGCGTTCGTGCAAATTCATCGCATTTTTAATGCTGAAGCCTAACAAAAGCCTTCTCACCTGAATATTGGAATGTAAAGAATTAACTGGAAATAATTTTACCGTCAAACATGTATTAAATATTTCAGATCGTAACTTGATGGTCGATATTCAGAGATATTTCATTCCTATTATTTTGATCATGTTTCCGAGCTTTTGTAAGAATGTTCAGTTAGCGAGAGCAATCATTAAGAGTTAGCAAAGTTGTGACTCTGTGTTTTCTTGTTGTAACCTTTTCCGTTGCTATCGACAATTCACCACCCACATTATTTCAATACCAGCAGATTCTTAGTTTTTTCTTGGCCAATTACAAATGGAAGCAAAATTCTAAATGTGATTCACCGTCATACATACTTTCACAGGCGCCAAGACGTCAAGCATATATCAAGGTTAATATGAGATGATTTAAATAAGTTGGTTGCATTGTCCTCGACACTGTTCTCAGGATTGAGCTAGGTTAATGTAAAGGTCTTGTCTGGTCGAGCATCGAATGATAGAATAGGCTATGTCTAGGGAAGCACAATACTTAAATTAATTCTTAACATAATCAAAATTTATTTAACATGTTGGTACTTGGGAGCAATAACATCATTGCTTGAGTTACACTGAACTGAAGACGGAAAATTAGTGCATGCTAAGAATTATAACGCACAATAAAATTGAAAGCAACATTGATAAATTAAGACATTGATCAACTGAAACACTGATCAATTGAAGATTATAATGCATGCCATCAATCATCAATAGATGAACATCCAATAAGTGAAAAATGGAGAAAGCAACTACATATCTCTTGCTAAGAGTAAAAGGTTGTCTTACACGCAGAGAACAAAATGAAATGATTGAACTAATTAGATAACAGAGAGAAGTATGTGTGGGAGAGAGAAATACCATGGTAGTGCGTCATATCCAGATAGAACGTTGAATATCCTGGTGTACTTAATGACTAATTAGGGTTTGTGAAAGGGTTGTAGCTGACTGAAATGTGGCAAAGGGGTAGTAGCAGCCTTGATCACTTGTTGTACGAAGCAACCACGCTAACATTGAAGAACATAACCCAATCAAAACTCAACCTAAATCAGTTATCATCAATCATGATTCACAATAGGCATATCTACCTAAAATTAAAGACCTAATTCAGCAAACCAAACCGCATAATCAACCTAAAATAAAATACTTACTATATGAATTGTAGACCGATAAGGTTCTAAACAAATATTAGTTCATCTTAACCAACCCTGCAAATTAATTACTAATAACAATCAGAATACACGAAATCCTAGATTAGGAACTAAATCAAGAAATCCTAACAGAACAATTACTCATAACTAGTGTAGATCCCCGTGCTACAGCACGGTATTTTTTAGTTTTGTTTTATAAAGAGACATTCTCATTAAATTAATTGCATAAATTAACTGTACCTTTAATGTTATAATGTACTAATATAATCTTAGTAAGAGGTAGAAAATAAAAGTTTATTTATTTTTGTCTTAAACCATTTTTATATTACTTTACTATAAAAATTAACTCTATAATGTTATATCATTACATGAAACTAATTTATGACATTAAATTACAATTAAGTGATGTAAAAATGTAATCTAATTAAAACACATATAAACCGTATAAAAAAACAGGTAAAAACAGTATACCACGCACTTAAAAAGACGATTTACAAATAAGTAGACTAATATATTTATTTTAATTAATAAAATACATTAGAATTGTTATGTGCTTTAAAATATACACCATATTTCGAGTATAACTGATGAAGGATAATATAAGAAACAGATTTACGTAATTTTAAGGTGTAAGTGATGACAATAATTATGTTAAAGACGACATAAGAAGTAGGTTTGCGTAATTTTAGAGGGTAACTGATAAAGAATAATATTTATGAAAATGGAAATGATTGCATAATAAATTATGGATTTTAATGAAAAAGTCATAAATATGAATTTTAATTCAAAGATTAGAGTTTAATTATAAGAATATATTAATTGAAAAGATAATAATGTAACGAAAACAAAATTTACTTGTTACCTTATTTATCTAGATGCTTTTTGGAGGGAAAACTAAGAGAATTTTTATTCTCTTAGTAGTAGGGGGATTACATGAAAGAAAACTTAGGATTACAATTTTTTAAAAAAAATGAGAGATAAAGACTTTACCTCAATTCAATTCATAGAGATAATCATGAATTAGATAAAGAACTAAGGTGTGGAGAAGCAATATGGAGAAGGTAAGAAAGGGGAAATGAGTGGTTGTCGAATGAGCAGAGAGAACGGATGGAAAGAGAAAACAAGGCGTGGTTGTGAGATAGCCACAACGTTTGGCTGGAATTAGGAAACATAGCCCAAAAGACTTAAAACTCGCAGATTACCAAGCCCAAACAGAGCCAGCCCAAATCCACCAATTCTCTTCCCAAACCCGCACAAGAGCAGCCCACCCATTTCCGTGTCACTATTCATTGTAGGAGTTACTATTCATCGATGAATAGTAACATGGGTGCTCATACTTTTAATAAAAAAAGTGTGAGATGTATGCCAAATTGACCGATTCGAATGATCGACTCAAATATACCCGACACATTAACTTAAGTTTATTATTCGAAACTTGGATTAATTTTTTTTTTCTTTTTTTTTTTAAATTTTTTAACCAATTCACCTTGCAATTTTCCAGAGGAGGAGAACATAGTAAAGATGTGTTCAAAAGCTGCGATTATAGATGCGAGGATAAAATTCGTAAATGTGAACTTTTGTTTATCTTTGTATTTTACCTTGAAAACTATTTTAGATAAGATCCAAATTATTCAACAATGATGCTTCTACGTAAATTAAGAATTTTATTATGAAGAATTGGATCTTGGATTGTTTAGAGAAGATGACAGCCATAGTTAAGAATATCCTAAATTAAATAGGTTGAATTAATATGAGAAAGTAACCCGTAATAGAATAGTTTTGTTAATTTTTCCTTTTGACAATATTTTACTAGTTAACAACACCCAATACTAATTAGGATTTTCTTCATCAATTTGTGTGCATTTATTTCAATTCATGGATTGTACGGTGTAGAATCTGAGTTTTGTAATAAAGAATCTGAGTTTTATTTTAAAGAATACGAGCTTCTATTAGATAGTATCTGATTTCATTCACTTACACAATAAAAATATAACTTTGAATAAGCTCAGAAAAAATACATTGTTTTACCTTGGTTGTAACATACTCATATACAACTGGATGTATAACCTTATTTGTGCATTTATTTACTTAGGCTTTCAGATATAAATCCACCTTTGAAATTTAACAAAAATAAATCGACGTTTATGTTAGTCTCTTTCAGATTTAAATCCAACCTTTAAAATTTAACAAATATAAATCGACGTTTATGTTAGTCTAACCAGAATGAATCATAATTAACCTATGTTTATCATTTGTATGTCATCTAATAATTGCTTTCAACCAAATTCTGACCAAATATTTCCAATGAGATTCAAAGTTGCTTTCTTTTCTCTTATATTTTTTCCAAGTTATGGTTTATAATGTAAAAAAAAAAAATCAAACTTAATTTATTGATTAAATTTTCGTATTGGTTACTTTGTATAGTGGCCCAATTTAAGCATATTGGACAAATTTCTCATCAAACTTAAAACGCTAGATTTCACAATTTATCAAACTTAATGACCATTATAAATAAAAGTTGTAGATAAATTTGTTCTACAACGGTCAACCCACTATTCCATCTCAATTCCCATTCACATAGCTTGGTAAATGTTATAAATCAAACTTTAGTGATCATTTAGTTCATTCGTTTTTTTTTTTTTTTCACAAAACTATAACAACTCATATTCAATTTATGTAAATTGTTTAAAAAAAAAATTACGAAAACAGACTCTACTAACTCTTTGCAAGGCCGAAGCTGGTAATTTATAGGCATACTACGAGAAATAATTTTTTCATGTATTAATTATAATGATATAAATAAATAAATAAACGTCGACAATAATAATAGTAATTGTGACATAATACTAATAAACATAACAATATTTGTGACAAAATACTGATAAATTGTGGCAAAGTTTTAGCAAATTGTAGTACTATAGATAATATATACACAAATTCTCATTATATACGGACTAATAGTGTCCGTCCATAACTATAAACGGATAGTGTCCGTCTATAATGAGACATAATATATATATATATATATATATATATATATATATATATATATATATATATATATATATATATATATATATATATATATATATATATATATTCATACTATTGAGGTTTGCTGCTTTTTGTACCCATAAAACCCATTGACATAGGCTTTTCAACAGGAAGTGGGTTAACCGCATCGAAGGGTAGTTAAGCACACGTTAATTCTAATATTAATTTAAACTATTTTTTAGAACGATATACTTAAAACAATATGTGGATAACTTTGATTTTTTTTTTTTGAACTAATTCAGTTGTTTGACGTGTGTTTAAGGGTGGTTCATTTAAAACCGTCAAGTCAACAACTCATTCAATAGATAACGTGAGGGAATCTAAAGATCAATAGGAGTATAAACAAGTTCATCTCAATCTTGATGTTCAAAATAGAGATGATTCGTCATCCTCCTTATTTGCTGAAGTATGTCAATTTGAGATTGGTCAATATGTAAAATCAACTGTCTACTTGAATGCTTCTAAACCTGATAAGAAATTAATTACTTTTAGTGATTTTCAACTAGTTTTGTCATTTTATCACTATAAATTCGGACATTCAGATTTTTTTTTATACTTGAAAGACCGTCTTTCTAAATTTTTTGTGTAAGTTAACATATTATTGATTTCTTTGAACTTCATATATATGTCAGTTGGTACACCGTTAAATCTAATAAACATATATTTTGCTTTTGTTGACACAGTGCAAGGTTGTCGTATGTGTGGTCCTGAGGTGCTTCACCCTTCAACGACAACCTTATATCGCGAATCGGAAAAACCGCGTTGTGGAACGTGTTTTCGGCTCATGTAATGATGGATTCTGTGAAGATGGTTATGCTAAATGGAGCATACAATGTTTTTTTTTTCTCGGGAGAAATATCGTGTTTCGATATATAATATAATTTAACTGAGTAGTTTGATTTGGTTCGGTGTTGTAAAAACATTTACATTCGAGTGGAAATTAAGTTTTCTTAGTTTTATTTATACATCAAAACCTAGTAGAATTGTATCGATTGAAAGAAAATGTTCATCTCAAAGATAATCCTTACCTTACACAGAAAATAAGTATTTGGAAATTCTGACACAACTGATCATAAATTTGTATTTCCAAAGTTAGAAAACCAACTATTGTCAAAAAAAATTCTAAACCTCTGATCTATTTTCACATAATGTTCAAACTACAAATTGTGATTATGTCGTTAAAGCGAAATGGCCAATGAAGACATTTGAGGGAGACTTATTGTTAATATCAAAATCGTGTACAAATTAAGAAACTTGGACAAAGAACAATTTTTAGAGAGAGATAAAAAAATGTAGAGAGAATCGACAATATGGAGTCTTTGGCAGATTAATGAATATGAGAGTTTTTTTTTTATTGTTTTTTTAAAAAGAGAGTTAATAGGAGACATTGGCATTGGGAATTACATGTATGGGTAAGTGCGGGTATGAGAGGGTGTTAAAAAACGTAATTACTCTTCCATGTATAACTTTTACTCATTCATGGACATTTTTTCATTAGTTATCCATTCCATACCCTTTTAGAAAACAAGACAAAAAATCTCTCTTCTCTTTTATTTTCCTCTTCCTCCCATAAATTAATCAAAATCCTACCAAATCCATCAATTATTCACTTAATTCATACATTAAACAAGTAACTATTGTAATTTTGTTTACAATACATCAAATTTTTGTATTGAAATGAACTAATTACAAATCAAATTAGGCTAAATTTTAAAATTAGGTTTCATCAAGAATTGATGGTTGGGATGGCTGGGGTGGGCGCGACGGTGGTCAACGGGGGTGGGGCGTTAAGAAATGGGCATCGGAGAGGCAGAGGTGGTGGCGGTAGCGGGCGAGGGGGCGACATGGTGATAGGGGCGGGTCTAGAAGAGGGCATAGACGGGTATGGGTGGGCGTTTGAGGCAGGTCGACAGCGGCGCCTGAGTGGGTCCGGTGGGTTTGACAGTTGTCGGGAAGGGTAGTGGTAAGGCGATGGCCGGAGTGGGGGAGGGAGGTGGTCAGGTGGTAAAGTTCAAGAGGAGAATTGAAAATTGGGGAGTGAAAATAAAAGGGGTAAAATGGTCATAAAAGAGTAAAACTCGTCCATGAATGAGCACCATTTTACCCCTTTTATTGGGCTAACTTGTAGTTATTGGGCCCGTCTTATGGTATATGACGGTCCTATAGGAGAACTGTTGTAAAAAAAATGACGTATACATTTGACATATATATTGAATTATATTAACTGTACTATTTCACATGATCGTAAAGAAATTTAGATAAAGCAGATAATGTACGTGATACTATAAATTTAGTTAGTTAATTTAGCTTCTCGGTGACCTCTGAATCTCTTTCGTTCCTTTATGTGATATTGTGATGGAACTCACCTCGACTATCATCATCATCCTTTCATGTTCAAACAGATATTATCGCAGTCGATAGTGATTTACTGATTTGGAGGAACAATAAATAAGTTGGGAATGACAATGAAAGAAGTTTAAAGAGAATGGAAAGTACGAACTTGAATAAAGATAATATATTATAACAAAATTATAAATAATCTTATGAAATTATTTATAAAGGTAAATACAAACATTTTCATGGAAATAAGGATATTGTTGATTAAAGTCGATGTTTTATAATTAAGAAAAAGTATACGGTAAGATTTTATGTTATAAGAAATGGATAAAAAAAATTAAATAATGAGAGGTACTCTTAACGATTAAATAAAATCTATATTAATTACCGAGTATACTATATTGATATTTTATCGAATTTGTCTTTGAAGTTTAACATAATATCTAATAAAATGACAACATGAATTTGTTTGATTGACACCACAAATAATATACAAAGATATTGTGTGAGATAATGTGACATATGTAATGTTAACATTGCTTTGAGATCCCAAAATTTCATCCTAAAATATAGGAAAGATGTATGGTTGTCTATTAGATAGTTGAGACATACACTATTCTGAAAAACTAGAACAAACAAGAAGGAAGACAAAAGAATAGCTAGACAAAAAAGGTTGAAAATAATTTTTCAACTTCTATTTCCACAATTAATTTTGAAATTTTTTACATAGTTCATTAATTTTCATGAGACTTGTTAATAAACATTAGAATTGTTAATTCATAAATTACATCATTCTTGAAGCATCACATAATTATGTAAGTACTTTTTATGAATGCGTTTTGTCTACGATTCAATAATTATGTTCCTTGCATGCAAAAAATTTCATCAATTTTGTTGGACTACAACTTTTCAAATTCTTGTCTATGTTTTCACTTTATTCCCTTTAATATTAGTACTACATTATCTTCAATCCTCCATGAATATATATTCTAATGTTTGTAGATAATAATTAATCTAAAACATACTAATAAAACATGCAATGAAACTTGTAATCTTTTTATCTCCCATAATAATAACATTTTCGTTTATAATTTATTAATTTTGTATCGCATACATGAGGAGGCTTTTTTTTAAAAAAAAAAAAATTTACATTACGATGGATTTTATTTAATATTTAGATATAAGACAATGCATAAACTCATCATCGAGCATCGATATTTTATATTTTCCCTTACGTTTAAAATTTATTATTATTGTCTTGATCTTTGTATAATGTTGTGCTTGTTATGTATAAATTCTTTGATAAATGCCAAATGCCTTTTAACATACTCATTTTTTTTCTATACAGAAACTTAATAAAAAGATTTGATAAATAGAAGATTTGACACACACAAAGGTGTAGGGGTAAAAAGGGTAAAAGAAAATGGCATTAAGAAGAGCAATAGGAGCAGTGAAAGATCAAACAAGTATAGGACTTGCAAAAGTAGGGAATAGTAATTCCTTAGCAGATCTTGATGTTGCCATTGTTAAGGCTACTAGACATGAGGAATATCCTGCTGAAGACAAGTATTTTAGAGAGATTGTTAGCTTAACTTGCTACTCTCGTACCTATATTAGTGCTTGTGTTAACACTCTATCCAGACGCCTTAGCAAGACCAAAAATTGGGTACGTATTCTATCAAATGTCACCCATGCATCTTTTTCGATTTTTGTAGCGTCACATTATCCCTAGTCTCTGCAAAGTGCGAGGTAAAGGGTTAGATGCATGCGGTCTTAATTTTGTAATGACAGTATAAAAAAAAGTTGTGTTACAATTTGCATGCATTGTCGAATCTATGCATGAGGTTTCGGAGTCCAGGGACACCAGGAAACAAATTTTGTGTATAATATATCCAATTTTAAGCTAAATAAAATAAAATTTATACATTTCACGTTGAAAATAGCCAAAATATTTTCATTTGGACCCCACGAAAGAAAGTTTTCTGGATTCGTCAATAATGCAACTTCACAACAAAAAGAAGTGGGGTTCAATTTTGTGATCTAGAGAATAACGAGTCTTTGACTCGCTCTAAAATAATGATTATAGCATCACTTAAGAAGCTCAATCCAACAAAAAAAATGCATTTTTAGTAGGACTAATTAAACATGATAAATTAATTATCATTTTAATGTATATTGTTACTGCATTGATAGGTAGTAGCCCTGAAGACACTAATGTTAATCCAAAGGTTGTTAACAGAAGGAGATCCTGCTTATGAGCAAGAGATCTTCTTTACTACAAGACGCGGTACACGCCTTTTGAACATGTCGGATTTCCGAGACACCTCAAGATCGAACTCATGGGACTACTCGGCATTTGTGAGAACATATGCTTCGTACTTGGATGATAAACTCGAATTCAAGATGCAAGGAATTCGTAAAAAACTTACTAGTTCATGTTCACATTCACATTCTTTTGAAGAAGACGATTTGCCTGAAGAGTATGCTTCCGCTTCTGCTACCTCTATTAAGACTACGCCTATTCGAGACCAACTGGTTGATCAATTGTTGCCCAAAATGCACCCTTTACAACAACTTCTTGAGAGGTTCCTCGCCACGAGACCTGCAGGTTCGTATCTTGTCACTTACTTATCAGATAGCGTTAGCAAAATACGAATGTCAGATTTTTGTAGCAGGTTTGACCATCGTATTAAATTAGCAGAATTTAAAATAGATGTTTGGTAACTAGCAGGGTATGACAAATCTACCATTTTCATGTATAAACTCAATATGCTATTACAATATGCTGCTAATAGCAGCATATTCAAAAACAGTAGATTCCGGCCAATATGCTATCTGAATATGTCATTAACCAAACACATGAAATTAGTAGATTGATTGGTCAAACTATTATTTAAGCCGGAATCTACTAATTTCACTTAATATGTTGTTTACCAAACAGGGTTGATACTCGTGATACACTAATACTCGTGATAATTCAGGATTTGCGAAGCAGAATCATATTATCATTGTGCTAATGACGCGTTTTTTATGTTATTTTGGAAAATCAGGATTAGCGAAGCACAGTCGAGTAGTCATTATAGCGATGTACCCAATAGTGAAAGAGAGCTTTCAAATATACTATGATATCACAGACATACTTAGCACCCTCATTGATCAATTCATGGAGTTAGAAATTTCGGATTGTGTTAATGTATTAGACATTTTCTGTCGAATCTCGAAACAATTTGATGAACTTGATGGATACTATAAATGGTGTAAAGAAGTTGGAATTGCTCGCGCCTCAGAGTATCCTGAAGTAGAGAGAATAACATCGAAAAAGCTTGATTTAATGGAAGAATTCATTAAAGAGAAGGCTGCTAATGCACAGAGTAGATTGGCCATCATGGGTAGCCAAGAACATGACGACAATGAAACCGACATGAAAGATTTTCAGCAAGAAGAAGAAACTATTGAGGACATGAACGCGATTAAAGCGCTTCCTCCACCCGAAGCATTCCAAGAACAGGATGATGTTAAGGAAAAGGTACAACCAGAAAACAGTAAAAAAGAAGAGCAGTCTATGGAAGCGGATTTTTTAAATTTAGGAGACGATGCACCGAGACTTGATGAACATGCTGATAAACTAGCATTAGCACTATTTGATGGACAAGGTAGAAACAGTAATGCTCATCCGATATGGGAACTATTCAACGATAAATCCGATTGGGAGACGTCACTGGTCGAATCTAGCAGCTATCTAGCACACCAGAAAGTCTCACTTGGGGGAGGATTCGACACAATGTTGCTAGACGGAATGTACCAGCAAGGCGCATTAAATGCAGCATTAGTGGCTAATCGTGTTGGAGGGACAGGAAGCGCAAGCAGTGTAGCTTTTGGAACAGTTGGGAACCCGCATCTGCTTGCATTGCCTGCACCACAAACATCTTCATCGGCGGCATCAGGAAATACTGAAAATGTGGACCCTTTTGCAGCATCATTAGGGGTAGCTCCACCGGCTTATGTACAAATGTCGGAATTGGAGAAGAAACAGAGATTATTAGTTCAAGAACAGTTGTATTGGCAACAATATCAAAGGGATAGAATGCAAGGTCCGTCTTCATTATCAAACATGCAATCAACACCGCCTCATATGGGTGGCTACGCTCATGGCGGTTATAGATTTTGAGATTTATTTCCCGAAAATGTACACAAATTATAATTTTATTAAATGTTTCGTATTAGATGATGTAAATGATAATATTAATGTAAATATTATGACCACAAACATAAAAAATGTAATTTTGGATTATTGTAGAGATGAGCAATGTCAGGGTAAGGGGCCGAATGTCTGCAACATCCTTACCGTTGTTTTAACATCACTTAATGTCCTTGCTTCACCAGATGGAGATATCGGCCATGCTCACGAGTGATAACGTCACAACTCATTTGTTATTACGTTTTAAACAGCGGTGTTGATAACGTAATATTCGTGAGAGAGGATATTACACGATCAGAATAACAATTATCGTTTGTTTTGAAGTCAATTGTGATTGCAGCAATGTACTCCGTAATTATTTTGCTGCTGTCAGTACTCGTTAATTAAAAATGGCTCTTCTCTCGATGTTTTAAAATTATAAATTATTTTCTAATTGGGTTGGAATGGAGAAGAGAAGTAGAAAATTGTTCAAACACCAAAAAAAAAAAAAAAAAAAAAAAAAGTGATCACCATTCACCATTACACAAAATTATTGTTAGCACTCACATTTGTACAATATTTGAACCGGACCTTAGAACGGGCACGCCAACATGGAAAAGCTTTAGTCTCCCAGGTTAATATGGAGTCATGGTAGATACGCCCAGGGTCATTCCGACACGGACCAAGGTCTCAAGTGATCGAGCACTATTGTCCAAGAGATCATCATCAATCTTTATCACGCCCTGGAAAGAAATGCCGTCATTGAAATGTGTACAAGAAAATCTATTTCCAAGCATTCATTGTCATATAAACTCATAACGAGAAGTAATTAAACCAAAATGAGAGCGAGGACCACATTGGGCTTACAATCATATCGAGCAAGGCTCAGAAGTCTCTGGATGATTTTGTTAAAACAAAATAGTCGAACAAAATCAGTAGAATTGACAGACTACCCTTCGATGAAGCGCAGAATGCATAATGATTTGGGCTTGGTCTCACATGACATCTGAGACCGGCTCATACAAGACTCACCGACCTTACATTGCCCTTTCAAACAACTTTCATAGTTTGTTCAATGGCTCTCAAGAACATGTTAATTTTTTACTTTTGAAGATGATAGCTGGTAAATTGGTAATACCTTCTCAAAGAGGCAGATAACAGTGCTTCCTCCAAACGAGAAATATCCAAACTGCAAAATTAAGTAAAACAAGCGTCACATAGAATAAGGGTATAGAGGGGAAGAAATAAAGCACAATATGAACAACAGAACTGCGCAGTAAGAATATTCGTAACCTCATCGCCCTTCTGAACATGTTCACCTTCCTTCCTGGTAAATGAAATGCTACCAACCATTGTTGCGCCAATGGCAACAAATGCCACCTGCAAAGTAATGCTCCAACGTTTATATGCATATAAGTAACCTGACTTTGGCGACATCAATGATCCATTTTGTTAACAATACATAGTTGTCAGACTAAATTTTATCAAGCATGTCCGTAGACTGCAAGCTTTACAAGAGCCAACTTGCAAAATACAATGAAGGTGGTTTTGGTTGAATTTGAAGGGTTTAAATGATGATTTATGTTATCAGAATCAATCATTCTGATATTAAGGCTCTGCTATCCTTGTTGGACAATAAAAAAATTACTGAAAGTTAAATAATTTTGAGTCGCCCAATGGAATTGGTGAAAGAAAAGGGTAAAATGTTGGTTAAACAGCTTCGTGTGCAGTTAGCTCAATAGTCAAATCCTATCAATCCTACTGTTAGTTATAAAAAGGTCATCTCTTTCACAGGTGAACTACACAGAAATTCTCTTAAAGCTTCAGAATCAAAGAGAGTGAAAGCAGTCATACAGAGAATGACGTACCTTCCCGAAATATGCGGTTGAAATTATAGATACAACTCGTTTGTTCTCTGAAAAGACGTTGCAAGAGCTGTTTACAGCTATTGGATTAACCTGGCACAAATCATAAAAGTCAAAATGAGACATTTGACCAATTTCTAGAAAGATGAACAAAAGATGGCAAACGAAAACCATGCATACAGTGTATAAAGCTCCTGGTATAGGAACAAATTGCTCAATGGTTCCGGAAACTGGAAAATGAAAACGATGATAATCCTGCATTTATAATCAGAGATTACAAGTGGTAAACATGGGTGTGTTCAAGTGTTCAACGATGTGAACCAGTTAAATGGGAGCTAAATGCCCTAAACAAGTTAACTGTGTCAATCACCTGAGGTGCCAATCTGAATATCACCAATGTTCCATCAATGAAAGGACTAGCAGAAACGTCTTTCCCCAACAGGCCTTGAACAGAAAATTTTCGGCCCTGCATGATAATGCTAAGTAAGCTATGCAGATATACTTCTAAACATTGATCAGAATTTACCAGAGTAAAACACACTATCTTAACACGAACTAGAGCAGCAACAAAGAGATTTTCACTTGTAATGAACTTTCAGTGAACAGATAAGTAAGAATTATAGTTGAAAGATGTCAAGCAACATGATAGAACAAGGAGTCCAACAATAGTATTACAATAAATTCACCCCAAGGCCCAAGTGCCTGAAATGCTCCCGCATATGGCGGTGTACGCAGCCTTAAACACGAAGAAGATATTTCAAGACGATCTACAAGCAGCTCAAACAATTCAGCGAGTCATTTCGTCTTATTAGTTTATTCAATCATATTCCATAACAGTACAAAACTATCGAGTCTCTGGCTCCAATGTAAAAGGAAATTTGAACATCGAGTCCACAAATTAAAAGAAAAAACCAAATGTGGCCAAGTTCTTTTGAAAACAAAAAGGTTGGAATCCACTCACGGACGAAACTGATATCATTGTATCTTGCTCAGAACACCTTCCATTTTCATCAGGCAGGGGCATTAACTAATTCCAAGATCAAGTCTCAAACCGTGATTAAAATTTAAAATCATGCATTATTCACGGGGAGGAAAAGACAGGAGTACTTAAGCAGTGCAATTATGTAGATATCACCAGTTCAGAATGCATCTGAGACTCAGGAGAGCACACACATTTTGTTTTTAACTTGGTTGATTCCCCCCAACAAAAAAAGAGAGAAGTGATCCCCATCACATGCATTAACCTGAGTAAATTATACCTTAATCCAGAATCTGGTGCTGTCTTGAACAGAGCTGAAAGCCATTAAACGGCAATCAGCAGCACACACTGCCACATCATCACGATCCTTACATGCAACCGGTCTCGTCTCAGGCTTCAATTCCCTAATGAAAAATTCATTAAAAGTCTGCAAAAAAGAATGTGTCAGCTGATTGTGATAAAATTTAACATTGGCACCGGTTTGACTAGATGCTGCAGAATGTTAACTGCGAAAAATGTCATCAACATTAGAGAACTAGCAGAAGTGAACCCAGATATATATCCCATCCCCAGTAATAACTAAATCCAAGCTTGTTAGATATTCCTGAATAATGCAACAAGATTGAAGTTTAAACGTATACTTGAACTACATACCTTAAAATGATCCAATGGGTATTTGACTTCAGATAAGTTGATCTGATCCTGTAGAGTTGAAGAGATAAAAATGGTTTACCCTAATGCTTATAGATATAAACATTTTAACTTTTAAATATTTGATTTTTTCTTTTGATAAGGTACTCCATAATACTAATTAAGGGACACCAAACGTGTGATGTCTGTGTACAGAAGATTACGCTCACAGACAATTGTAATGAAGAGGCAATATTTATGACAGTTCCATTCAATCCAAGTGCACCACCAAATAGCCAACGGAACTATCTTCCAAAATTCGGTAACACAACCTTTTTTCATTCTTCTCTTCCAAGAAGGGAATAAGATAGAAAACCAACTCATTTTGTATATTTGTGTATTTGGTTCAAATGAAACCAGCTGATTTTGTAAGGGTAAGATAGTAAACCAAAATCTGGATCCCAAAGCGGTGTTCGCTGAGTGTAGTACATAGACCAGTCACTAACTCACCCACTTGATAACTACCCCCACCCAATTTAAAAACACAACCCTCACTCTCTCATCCCTTGAACGCTAGCCCTCCTTTCACCAACTCAGGCCACCATACTTTCTTTTTTCTCTCAAAATAGCATTATTGTTTATCACAATATCTTACTTTTTCTGTTGCGATTTTTTCAATCTGAATGGAACAATTACTTGCACTTCCACAAAGCAAGATGATAGTGTTCACAATACTTTAGAAATGATATATCCCATATATGATTATTTCCTATACTTCTCTGAAATATACAACAGCTTATCTTACGTTTACAAACCATGCAGGTTGGAGAAAGTCGGGAACAGGCTGTGATTTTAGCAGTGGTAATCCGGTCGAGGGTAGTGTGGAATACTGGAATGGTCTAGCCTTAGTGGCATGATTAACTTTCAATTATCCTTACCTCTCCATTCTAATTGTTGACCATCGAATGCTTCAAATTGTACTTAATAATTGTGTGCCATAAACCAGGCAGATGTTACAGCTTACCTACAGCTACCTCAGATTTCTGAGATTACCCACTTAATAAAAGGGCAGGGTTCAAATAGTAAAAAAAGAAAGAGTGGCATACCTTGAATGATTCTAAAAACTTTGGTATATCTTTTGCAGATTCAACCGAGTTCATTTTCTCCCCCTGCTTCGTAGATAAATTCTGTAGAACTTCATTTCCCCCTGCATTAGCATTAACAATAACATTACACCAATGCTTAGGGTCGGATGAACGCAACTATCCCCAATCCCCACAAATGTTATTTAACAATACAGAAAGAAGACAAAGTTCAGGGAATCATTTTAGTATTTTCCATTGTGCTCCGAAGCTTAAAAAAAGTCACTCTTAAACTCCATTAAAAGTGAAAAATTTGAGACATTACATGGTAAAAGTTACAGCTTAACAAAATAATGACTTCAAGCTATCAACATAGCACTTTTGACAAAATTTACAAAAGACAATAGATGGCCACTTCATAGGTCGGACTATAAACAACTCTCGAACAGGATAACTAAAGGGCCAGGGGCACAACTCCCTAACTTCAAAATCAACACCACAGAAGAGACCCCATCCCTGACGTGGATGTATGGAAATAATAGAGGTAAATAACAGAAAAGACGACTGGAAGATGAGGAAAACTAAATGTTTATTCACGTCACTCCAAATGAGTAGAAAGCGACTTTCTACAGACTTATTTTGAGGATACATAAACTTTCCTTGCAATTCCTCGTTTTCAGAAAAGAAACGGACAAAAAGTGAACAATTATCAACAACCCCCTCCTGAAGTACAAAACATATACCTCTGCTGAGAAGGAACAGCCCCATTTTAGTTTGATATAACGTTCTCATAGCCAAAATAATCTTTCCATCTATTAGCTCCTCCACCAGCCTTTTTGTGACACGATCAAACACCTAGAATAGGAAACATTCTAGTTTATCACTAAAAGTCAAAACATTAATTAATAAATTTCAGATGTTGACTAATAATGTATGTGGCTAAATGCAATATTCAAGTTACTGGAACTTTTACAGAAATATTCTTAAAGAAGTATAACGTTCAAATCTCTTAATATTAAAACAAGAGTCACGTTGGCTTGTTAACAGAAGCATAAAATCAAGTGATTGCCATAGTAGCCAAGCCACTATAATAACAATGTCAGCAAGATGAAAAGGGAATGAAAGAAAAAGGACAACATTCATGCACGTTCCTATCAAAGAACCAAAACTTGAGAATGGCTTCCAGTCTTCCACTACTGGTTCATTTGGTTTAAGCTGCCACCAGGTATATTTTTTACACTAAAGTACTAAACCATGGCATATGAAAAGTTCATATTAAAAGGTAACTGGAAGTATATCTTAATACACTACGGTTGTTGCTTGTCCAATGTACTATCATAATAACACAATTTTCCACAAGAGAATGAAATAAATTAAATATACGAATTGTGAACTGCAAATTTTTAAAATATACAAGAATTAGTTCCCTGTCAAAATCTGTTAAACCCATTCAAAATTTCAAATTGTATTAATTTAAATGCCAAAACTTACAAACAGTCAAGTTACAGGCTACTACTTGCACAGAGCACGCAGAATGAAGGAAATAGAGAGAGAATATAAAACAGATCATCTCATACCAAAATATGCTCTGCCTTTGAGCCTGTGCGCACGCCAATGCCATAAGAAGAATAATGGGCCCACTCACTCAGTTTAAGTAACCATCTGTTATCAAAACAAAAACAAAATATTCACACACGGTATAAAGAACTGTGTACAAGAGAATTTGAACAAAGAATACATCAAAAACTAAGCTAAATTGTAAATTGGCTAATCCATATGTGACAAACTCTTACCCATATGAAGCTTGTTTATCAGTTAAGAAACCCCCAATCATGACATTGTTCCCAGTCCCTTCATTGAAACATAAGGTCATATGAACCATACTGCCTACCCAATTGGAGGCATCAAGAATCTCACTACAAACAGGGCAGGTGTTTATGAGCGGCTCTCTGCACGTTAGAAACAAGGATATGAAACATATAATTGATTCCAAGTATAAACTAAACTATACCATAAAACAATAACTAAGAAGATAGTGTAATAACTAATAAGGGTGGGAGAAACTATGTCACCACAGGACAACAAAACATCAAATAACAGACATAAACCACAACGAAATGAAAATTTGACATCATGCTCATCTTTATACACTACAATGTTTTTTTGTACAATTACACAACCACAGGCTAAATTTATTCCATTTTTTCGAGAAAATAAAAAAATCTAAGAGTCAACTATAATCCCACATGGGTAAAAAGGTCACATATAACTGATATAAGTGATATAACACTCCCTAATATTCCCACAATTATCTTACAGTGGGTTTGAATCATGGTAAATCCACGCAAAAAAAGGGGACTAATTGGTGTTCTATTTTGGATGGTTTGAATACTTAATTTTGATAACAATATACTACCATATTTCTCCCTTGTTCAAACTCTCAAAGAATATAGGGATTAAGCATGACAAGGCCCTTTATCCAAGCGATTACACCTATATCATGAAAATTCTAGCGCAACATAAAGGGAGCAACAAATAAACTACTACCACATGCCCAGATCTGAAAAAAAAACATGCATAATAAATCAGCAGCAGAAGGAACAATTTTGAACTCATACTTTTCTTGATGAAGCATAAGAAGTTCAGCTAACTCATCCATGCTTACAACACCATCCCCATCTTTATCTGCAGCCTTGAAAAGCTCCTCTTTCTGCAAACATTGGGTACATAAGGTATTACAAATTAGAACAGCTCCCTGTGTTGCATTGCATTACCTATTTAACAAAAATCTAACCAAAACATGTGGTTTCAATGTTTCATAACAACTAAAGAAGACACAACCTAAACCTTTATTTAAATAAAAAAAAATCGCAAAAACAGATACAATGGTGTAGTAACCAAACCTTATCAACTGCCACTTGATTGCCAAATGCATCTATTAAGTCGGAAAATTCAGACAACGAAAGCAACCCATCTTCGTTATAGTCCTGGAAATATCCAAGTATCAGACGTCATGAAAAGCAAGTAGTCCAAGATAGTTGATCTGAAATATTATTCCTAAGAATATCTAATCAGATGTGTTTGTCCCTTAACCCTAAGGCCCAGGTATGATGATTTCGCCTAAAGCACCGCATAAGAATGGGTAAGCTAAAACTACCAAGAATTGGCTCTGAGTTTTACGGTATCTTTTGTAAGAGCTTTCTCTCATTCATACGCTTCCAATTTGTTCAAATGATCCAATGACACTTACTAGAAAAGTACTGCCAGATTAGTAAATGGGATCAATGCTTATAGTAACATGGCTCACAATAACAAGAAGCAAATTTGAGCCATATTGCTTTATTCCATTATACCTATCAGAAAGCAATATATTGAAAAAATGCTACACGTAATAGAGTTTTTTTTTGGTACAAACTACAAACACGTAATAGAGTTTGTCGTATGGGTGGTATCTCCACTCATCCGCCATGTATTTGACCAAACAATAACACAGAACTGAGGTATCTCTACACAATTACTTGAACGAAATTTCCAATATGCAATCATAATGCACACCATACCACTATTGATAATATGCGACGTGCAAAATCTTTCTCTGTTTCTTGTGGATCCTGCGAATGACAGTACACAATCATTTCATGGCCCACAAAAGATGTTGATCAACGATCAAATACAACAAAAGGTATACGGACCTCAACTGAACAAGAGAAACAAAGCTTGCCAACCACTGTGCTATTTGAAGAGGGATCGAATAGATTAACTTCCTCTGAAAGAGAATCGGAGTCCTGCAATATGAACTTAATTTTTAAATTTCACTCACTTTTCTGCAGTCTATCAAAATTATCAAACCATTGTAATTGTTTGTAAGACAAATTTGGATTATTAATATTCGTATAAGGAAATTTTTATTGTCCATTTTCCTCAAAAAAAAAAAATAAGGAAATTTTTATTGTCCTCGTCTATTCTCATTTTAAGTGTTCTATATAATATGCGTGAGAGATGAATGATTTAATGAGCCTATTTCATTTTTATTAGGAAATTGATCTTGTGATGGGAAATATTAATGTCTGTAGAGATGGGCGACATTCTAGTTGCAATCCTTTATGTCGTCTTTAACTAAACCAGTTCCTGTACTACAAGCATAGTGATATTATGAATTTGATAATCCAATTTTCGCCAAATGTAAGAGGCCCTTGTTGGACTATGTTTATAGGATGAACTAACACCCGCAATTTTTTTAAAGGCATCGACGTGGTACTGCTCCTGGTGAGACAGGGCCACAGGAATTTTTTTTGGCTTCTTAGCGGGCTAAACCAAAGAATGGCTTTTCGGTTATTC
The DNA here is from genome assembly GCF_048544455.1 of Silene latifolia. Classification (NCBI taxonomy): domain Eukaryota; kingdom Viridiplantae; phylum Streptophyta; class Magnoliopsida; order Caryophyllales; family Caryophyllaceae; genus Silene; species Silene latifolia. The sequence continues at coordinate 345,980,925 of NC_133537.1, read as the reverse complement.
CAATAATGTGTAAATAGCATACTTGGACTTCTTTGTAGTTGTTTACAATTGAGAACCCCTTCTCCTCTATTGCTTCTTCAAAGCTTTTCTAGTTATATATTTTCTGTAAAAAGTGTTTTGCATACTATAACTGTCCATGCTATATTCTGTGACGACTGTTTGTATGTTCTATGCCTGAAAAGAAGTTGATGAAACAACTCACCCCGGTAAGAAACTTAAAAAGGTCAAGCTCACAATGCCCAATGAGATTGTTCTTCTTCAATCGGTTAGTCTGTGACATACAAAAGACAAAATAAAATTGAAAGCATCAAACAAATATATAAAATCCATTAAGGAATCATCTTCGCAACTAGATTTATCAGAATTGCTTTTGAGTTTTGATTAGCAAGTGTTAGCACCATTAAAACCATATAACAGGAGAAGCAAACTCCTGGGCATATTTTGTTTGTCATTCAGCTCCTTTTCAATAGCCTTAACAGCATTGAGCCACACATCCACAAAAGGAGGATACTTGATCAGAAATATTTCATTGAGAGAAACAATTGAAAAGCTGATAACAGTTTACTGCAGTTAAAGTATATAATCACCATAATATTCGAAACAGAAAAATCTCAAAGAGGTTGCTATCCTATGAGAGACTGAGCCTTATAATGAAAGATTGTGACACTAAAGTCTGAAACATACTGTGCCAAAAAGAGCTACATGATCAAGACGTCAGCTATATGCTCAAAGTTTACTATGCATCTCAGAGAATGCTTATCAACATTATCTGGATTAATGGCATTATATCATCAGAGGTATATATAGTAGCACTTTAAATCGTCATAGCAGTTCCATAGCAAAATGAGATTCTTCCACTTCATCACATACCAACGCAGCTCAACAGCAGTCTAAGCTATCTACTGTATTTTTTTTTTCCTTCCAAATGAAAAAAAAAAAATGTAACTTGCCATGCAAATGATGTAAATGACAGCAGTTCTGGCACACTATAACCTAGCTATTTGCCTATTTTAGTTATTAGCAATAAATCACAAAGAAGCGACAATATCCACCCATATACTAGTAAATAAATGTTTCTCTTGAAATACACACCTCGTATACAGATACCCTTGCAAGACGAGGGCCATTGCTTTCCAGAAGTAGTTTTTTTTCCTGCAAAAATGAAGAACACAAAAATTGGGAACATACAAACAAGAGCTTTTCTAGAGACGTAAAAGTAAGAATGAAGTTAATGACAATAATGATACTACTGATAATGATGATAACGACGAAAATATCAACAATCGCAATCACAAACCAGTAGCGGCAGCAGCCGCGATAATAACAATCGCAGCAACAACAGCGATAGCAATAGCAAGCAACTCGAGAAAAGTACATTTTGTATATAATACGACCCTCTATCTGGTCTACAGAGGAACGATAACATGTGTGTAAGATACCCTTAATCATAAGGGTATACCAGGCCCAAATGAGATTATATTTAATTTAGATGATAATTATCACTGAAATATCGGAATATCTTCCCTCTCCAAAACGGGAAAAAGATATGTTACACTTGTGTGTTTATATTGTATTTAGATGATAATTATCATGATGAAAGCAAATAGGAAGTGAATTTTAAGAGTAGCTTACCGAGTTCCAAACTGGTTCATCTGTGCTGCATTGAAAGTTAAAACAAAATTAGATATAAGAAGAGGCCACAAAAGGTAGAAAGATCACGTTTCAGAAAAAATCAAGCAATTTAGCTAGGAGTACGACAGGAATTGCGAATATGTGATGCATGGCAGACTAGCAAATCTCAAAACAATTCAGCTATTTATAAACAGTACTCTCCCCATCCCATTTATATTATCTCAACTTGACTTTGGTGGTCAACTAATGTCACCTTTGACCATTACTTTCTCGAAATTTATCTAAAGATAACAATTTAAGATTGTCTACCTCTTATTTCTCAAAATACATACTTCCAAATCACTGTTTTTTTAAAAAAAGTTGTTGCTATTTATATTAGGAGAAAATATCGGCCAAAGGTAAAATAATTTGATCGACAAAGTCAAATGAAGACACTATAAATGGGATGGAGGTATAAAGGCAACCACATTTAACACTTTCTCAAACCCTTCCTGGCAAAGTCATCAGATTTATACATCAAGTAGTCAATTTTTGGGCTGTTTTAGAACAAACTTTCAAACTGAACTGTCTGAAAGAGAGAACGCAAATCAAAAATATAAGAACCAAATCATGCATCGTCTGCCGCGTATAGCAAACTAAAATGCCAGACATTTTAGAGTCTGTAAAAGCAAATCTTCCTTTGCGGAAAAAAATGATAATGATACTAAAATTATTATTCACACATTCCTCCTGAATCATTTGATTCCATTCAATCATACACATACAATTCTACAAACATCAGTTAATCTTTGTATCCCTACCCATCACCTACTTTTTGATAAGATCAGCATATATCCTTTGAACCATTTCAGAATAAAGTCGCAAAAAATGAAAACACTCCACCCAGAAAAGGAACTTTCATTTATATTCCAAACATCCCCCATCCACTCTTTACAAAAGGGAACAAAGGTCATGAATAGTGGGAATCAGAAAATTGGCCCAGCATCAACTCACATGGGACTGTTCTATGAGTAGAGCTGTCTAAGTTCATAGAATATTATTACGCATTTCACAATAGAGTAGGTGACTTGTTCTACTACAGATGGTCTCACACAATACTAACTAGGTCCAGCCTAGAGAAAAGGACAATGCTCGTAATTGTAAACGGTAACGGAATGAAGAATGAAAACTAACTTGTCAGTGACGTGAGTTCGGAAAGTCTGTTCTCCTAGAGAAACACATGCCATCCATTTATCCTTAAATTGCATCTTTGCCTGCACAATTCAAATCATAACCTAATGAACATCTAATCTCAAACTCTAATCATCAATTACAAACTAATTACTCAAGCAACCCTTATTCCCTCTACATTAGAGTTCACAAATGTTGATCCAACCCAAACCCCCAGAAACACAACCCGACATAACCCGTAACTCATTTGCACATTATAAACTCTAATCATCAATTACATACTAATTATAAAGACAAGCCTGGTTCCTTCTACATTCTACACTGTGTGCAAAATATAACATTTCCCACCTATCTTGTCCTTTGCAATCACTCGTTATCCGCCAAACTATCCATATGTAACACTACATAATCTTCGACAATTAAAAATAAGTGGTCGTTTGGTTCACAACGGGAAATTCGCTAGCTTAACATCGGAAAAAGAACTACTCCCTCCGTCCCGGTCATTTTAGGAATGCATTTGATGAATAATTTGCTCATTCACACTCAATTTGGTCCACATGTCATTTAGTAATTGGCGCTGTCCACTTTTCTTGGTCTTTGTGCCAAAACAAAAAGACAACAAATGACCGGGACGGAGGGAGTATAATCTAGCCAGCTTAACCTATAATTAATCTCCGTAAACACCAACACATTTTAAAAAGTTATTCCCCAACTTTAAGATCATAAATTTCAACTTTACTTTTTTTTAAAACCTTTTGTTAAACAAAGACGTAACCAAGCTCATAAAAACAAATACAAATTGTGCGAGACGGTCTTTTTATTGGTTGAACATTCATATACAACTAACAATAAACGAGCATTTTTAAATACAAAAAACCGTCTCACACAATAATTATAGAAAAACAAAAGGTAAAAAAGAGGGAGGAATTGACGAAAACATACAGAGATAAGAGTAAAGAGAGCAATTCCGGCGAAATCATCGGCGGCGATCAACTTAAATCTCGCCGGAGAATGCTTCCCCGACGACGACGATGAACTCCGAGGGTGGCGGATATGGCGGAGTTTACGACGGAATCTGGCAGTGCGAGAATCACCTGAATGCTCACTCCCCGACGACGATGATGATAATGATCTGCCGCCATTAGTACATCCTTTTGAAGTTCCTTGTCCCATTTTCGGAGTTTGACCAATGGAAGGAGGAGTAGGAGTGGGGAGCTTGGTGTGGTTGTCACAATCCCGGCTTTATATATATATAATCGGTTATTTTAAGCTTCATTTTTTTGTTTAAGACCGTCTTTATTTGAGATTAAAATAGAGTTAATGTTTTGAAAGAGTGAAAGATACCGTATTTGAGACTTTTAAGTTAAAAAATTGCATCCAAAAAAAAGACAAGTTAAAAGTTAAAGTTAAGACAGTATAAATTAACCTAAATGTTAAAGTTAAGACGGTGGTAAGCAAAATCGAGTTAGGCAAATGAATCGTATGATTAGTGGGGTGGTTGAATTTTTCTAGCATTTTCTCAATTAGTCAACTCTTAGTGGGTCAACTTTTACGGGAATACTTTAATCGAGTACGCAATTCATTTGGGCTAACGCAACAGTTGACCCAGGATGTTGCCCGTTTTTGGTTGTATCTATGGACCGAAGAGCTCATTAGACTCGATCAAGTTTAATGGATTTGAATAGAAAAATTAAGAAAAGAGTAGAGAATCAGATCTCTAAAATAGAAAGATAAACGATTGACGGAAACACCAAAAAAAAAAAAGTAAACAAATGATCAGGACGAAGGGAATATGTTTGTGGACCAAAATATCACATAAGTCTACAATTAATCACTTTTATTATAGTTCGGATACACAAAAATAGGAATACATTAAAATACTTTTTATAAAAAATAATATTCAGGTAAATTATTAAATGAAGCGGTAGAGTAATATAAGTCCTTTCTTTTATTTGTCAACGGTATACCTCTACTTTAAATAGTGCGTATATATAAATACGCATAAGCGATTTTGTTTCCATGATTTTGATGAAGGAACTCAAATCTTCTAATTCCATTCTTAATCCATTTTCATATTCGTCTCATAAAAATACTAGTTCAGTTCTTAATCCATTTTCATAATCGTCTCGTTAAAATATGCAACTCACAACTTAAGGAATATCAAAAGCCTCTACTTAATCCAACTTATTAATTTACTCGTAATTATCACATATCTGTCATTAACTCCTAAATCCCATGATAAAAAAAAATTGATTGTAATACTAATATTATCCCTCATGTTCTAAATAACGAATTAAATTCGTTTTACAAACTTCTTAATTAATAAGATCAACTCCAAAATTGTCGTCGTAAGTGTAAAATATTATCTGACATTATATTAAGTATACAAAAAAATTGTAAAACAAGTAATTTCTTTGCATTATTCAAAGAAACCAATACTCGTATAATGCATGAAATTGTGTAAAAACTTTAGTTTTTGTAATTTTGTATTCAAACCAATACTCGAGCAAACAGGGGATAACAACGAACCACTTAATTAAAGTCCGATAACTAAATGTAACACAATTACAACTAATTAGACGATAATTAAATTAAACACAATTTCGAGAAGATATTTAATTAAATTACGACCAAACAGGTTTAACAAGTAATCGAGTCGTGAAAACTAAATACACTTGTTACCCTTTTTATTCTCTATGAATTGAAAGTTATTTTAATCTAAGTATAGTAAACAAATAGTTGAGACGAAGGAGTAGTTGTCTAATTAGAAGTGCCCATCAGCTTACGTTTGACTGCATCCATAGCTACCTTCCATTTGGGTGCCTCCTTTGCTACTTTCTCCATATTATTAGTCGTAGACAGGGGAACGGCGGGATCCGTAGCTATTTTCTTCGTACTACCAAACGGGTTATAGACACGATTCTTCCAGTTTCTGCAAATGAATTGAATAGTTAGTGAGGTGAAGAACCTACATACGAGATTACGAGTTTAATTCAGACCGTAAAAAAAAATACTCACCCAAATAGTTTACCAATATTCCATCCTTTTAGAGCCTTAGGAATGATGCTGGTGGTTATTTGGGTATCTCCCATTGACTGTGACGACAATTTGATCCTGCATGCATGCGAAAATACAACTTAATAACGTTTTTTTTAATATATGTGAGATATATTTTAATTAAAAATACGGAATCCATTTGAAAGAGAGAGTATAAAGAAGAATGAAAAAAGTTAACGAGTACGTAAATAAAAGCGATTGAATTAATTTAACCAAACGATTAAAGAGAATTACCGGGTATGAGATATTAGAATGAAAGTTGGAGTTTCGGGAAATACTCGAGTTGTATTATTCAATCGTGTTTCTTCTCAATAATTCATGTCCTATTTATATATACTTCGTAATAGGTTATCTTGCGTAACAAGAAAGACGTATAATATCTCGATTTACCTCTAACACAAGATACAATGTAACCGGAAAAGATCAACTTGTGAATCAAGTAACGATCAACTTGCCAAAATACAACATTTAATTTCCCACCTATTTTTTCTTTTACAATCACTCGTTATCCGCCAAACTAATACTCCGTATGTAACACTACATAAAGCTTCCATAATTAAAAATAAGTGATCGTTTGGTTCACATCGGAAAAAGAACTACTCGTATAATCTAGCTAGCTTAACCAATAATTAATCTCCGTAAACACCAACACATTTTAAAAAGTAACTCCCAAACTTTACCATCATAAATTTCAACATTAAAGTTTAAACCTTTTTTGGAACTTTGACTAATGGAGGAGTAGGAATGGGGAAATTGGTGTGGTTGTCACAATATTATTATTATTATTCGGGGTTGTATGTTTATATGTGCAACTATTTTTTTTATTATGTGAAAAAAAGTGATTGTTATTGATTAATTATGCTAATTTATTACTGTCTATTGTTCTTATACATAATAGTATATGTATATTTTAGTTTGTTAATTTGATTGCTTGTGAGATGGGCGGAGTTGGAGTGTGCCATAGCTTTTATACGTACTATGGGTATATCTCTGTGACCTTTTCTAATGGATTATTAGCATTGTACGGATAGCGAGAACGGTGATTGATTAAGGTTTTGTGAGCATTGATAAGGAATTAGCTTCAATAGGAAAACTAGAGGATGGTAATCTTGAGTACAAATAATAATGGTTAGTCCTTCTACTGGCATTGGAACCACGCTATTAAATATATGATTCCATCAAATAGTCTGACTTGGTAATGGTTTTCTTTACGGATTGGTACTGAGCTTTGGTTGAGTTTGTATTGTGTTTAAATCGTCTTTTTCTTTGACCTCGACTCGCGGGTGAGTAGTTTAAAGTCTTATACTTTAAGTGTTGAGCAGTTCCTTTAATGGAATATTTGACAATATCGATATTGAAATTGAGATGAAAATTGGTTACTGGTATTGAGTTATGAGTTATGAGTTATGGGGCATTTGAGTCAAGTTATGTTTACGGTCCAGAGTGACCATGGTTATTGAGTTATTTGAGTTTGAAATCGATATTGAGATGGAAATATTGTTTTGCGGTCTTACCGCTAGTTCACTCACCTCTTGTCCTTGACTTAGGTTCGACGATGAGAATACGATATCTGGTTACTATGGAGTATTATATTATGAGACGGGGTAATGAATGAGATGAATAGAGTTGAGATTGAGTTAATTATTGGGATGAGAGTGTCTAAGTTTGAGTTTCAGATTAGTCATGGGGAGTGTTTTTATTATTCTCTCTGTTTATTTTTATTTTTATGTGTGTCTGTTTCCACGCCATGACCAAAAACTATTCTGCTTATATTGAAGTATTATCTGTTAGTCAGCTTTTCGGCTGACGTGTTTCTCCCTTCGGGGCTACTCGTCATGGGGGTAGTCCTTTCTGTCTTCTGTTTTGCTTTCAGGTCTTCCGCTGCTGTTCAAAAGAGATTTTATTTCAAGTGAAGATTTTATTTAAAGTTTTGTAAAAGTTTTCGTTTTCGATTTGTATTATTTAGTTTTAAAAAGGATTTGTAATAAGAGACTTTGTATTTAATATCCTTGTATTTCGGCCAGTTTTGTATATAAATGTAAGTTTTAATTTAGCCGAAAAATCAGGGGTGTTACAAATAAACTTAATTAAGATAATTCATTGTGTCATAATTTATACATACCAACTCATAGTCTCTTACTATTCCTAATAAAATGCAAAGAAAAATAACATAAAATGTGGCACTTAAAATTTCTTAACATGACACACGCCAAATAATAAACTACTCATCTTCCCTTTTATTATATTGTATAGATACTGATAGTTAAGTCATTTATCATACTAAATTTTGAAAAAACAATTAATTTGGAATAAATTTTAAAGGAAAATTAAACAATAAAAGTGGAATGAAGAAGGTCTCGTTTAAATTCACCATGAACACAAAATTATAAATATAATTATTTTAGTTTACTTACTAAATATATTGCTAAACAATGCAACTTTTTTTTTTTTTTTTTTTTTTTACAAAACCTTATCCTTTACGTAAAATAATTTCATGAACTAAATACATGGTATTACTACCCTTTACAATTCTATTATTAGTGTTTAATTTCACTTAAGTATTTACAGAATTTGTTTGTAAATTACTTAAATTAAATAAATATTTTCTTTTCCATATATTTTATATTTTCCTAAGAAAATGATTTATATGATCTTTAATACTCATTTGTCGATTAGTTAGTTTTGTAAAACATCTTCTATATACAACAAAGTTATAATATATTTTTTTTATAGTAACAACAATAATGAATTAGTGCATTTTAAAAAAAAGTAGTGAATTAGTGACAATATAATTTTGTTTTGTTTTTAACTTCATTTATTCTTCTTCGTTCTTAATTTCTTATGTATTCAGTTTTTTCATTTCAAATACATATAATACGATCCATATGAAATCTCTTGAAATTATTAACTTATAGTTAATCCGTAGTTTTTTTTGTTTTTTAGTTAATTAAGTTTTTAAAGGTAATGGAATATAAATGGATTTTTTAAGGAAATAAGTGAATTAAATTAATGCAATATAATAATAAATCGGTAATCCATGTTATATTAGTTTGCCAAGTCACATTGTTATTGTGTACGTGGCTTTTTTTCATCCCACGTGACATTGTCTACGTGACATTGTCTACGTGACATTTTTAGGCTAGTCTTTTAATAATATTTTATAGATTTGATAAATAAAGCTTTTTTGGGGGTTTACCATCGGTCAATAGTAATCCCCAGATTTGATTGATGAACGCATGCTTGAGCAGCCATATAACTTTTCACTAGCACGAAACGACAGGAAGCCACGTTCGTGAACCTAGGACGTTTCGGTTTTTCCTCCGGACATGGTGGGTTTGCTAACCTTGCTTGGGCAAGACCAGCACGGCCTACTTCTATCTCTATTCGGGTTTTATCTACTACTCTTAACAGTCGGTTTATTCGAGCTGTATCGATTATCAAATTACCCCAAAGCCCAAATCAAATAAGTATCTAAGAATATTTGGGTCGGTATAATATATGAGGAGTACTTGCCAAAAAAGAAGCTCAATCTTTTTTTTTGGTTATAAAAAGGTTAGAAAGTAGAATAATCTCGATATTTCATCCTTAAGAAATTGAAAAAACCCCAAATCGAATCGGGTTCATCTTCAATTCATCATCATCTCAATTTTCTAAACTTACATTGATTAATTGTGGTAGTAATCAACATGATTAATAATAACTAGTATAGATCCCGCACAAATGCACAGTTTTTTAGATAGGGATATTAGAGAATGTAACAATTATACTATTGGTATTTAATAGTGTAAATCCCGCACATTTGCAGTATATATAGAGGTTTTATTTTTAGTTATTATTTAAATATTTTAAATTGATACATTATTAATTTTTCATATTTTTCATATACATCATCGTATTTCGATATGAGGAAAAAAATGAACTATAAACTAATCAAGAGAATTTAGTAAAGTTATAAAATATGTTTAATGATTTTTTTCTTTAACATAAAACTAATGATTACAAATAATAAATTTTCTTAAATTATGTTAATGATTTTTTATTTATTTTTGTGATGAAGCTAATTATACTAGTTTAATATTTTGTTTTATACAAAATGTGTCAAGTCATTCTCTTATATATAATAATACATAACAAAAATTTAGAAATTTACAGTTTATAAAATTATAGTGAATTTATCTTCTTTAATTAAAATATTATTGTTCCGGGTTTAATTCCAGAGCAGGTGTTTGTTACCACTCGTAGCTAACAGAATGATGTCCTTGCTTGAATCCTCCTTGCGGTCTCCTGAAACGATGAACAAACTGAGGGCTCGGCTTTGGCCGAGCGTACTCACTCCGACGCTCAAGTCAGTAAACTTAGAGAGAAGTTGTTGTAACTTGGCTAAGAGTGTATTGTAGAGAGATAAGCAAGATATTACCAGATGAATAGTGGTTATTAGGTCAATTTATGGATCCTTTCCTCAATGAGGATTGGGGAGTATTTATAGGCATTCACCTTTTGTCACGTAGTGGCCAAGTGGCTATCAGGTGAAAAGAGATCGCGTATACCCTCGGCCGATGGACCTGTAAGGTGCTCGCCGAGGGTCTTGGATATGAGTACGCAGATATGTGTCCCGGTTGGCTAGTTGTCCTGCCGAGACCCAGGACAGCCGATGGGCTTCATCGGCTAGACTGTCTAAGTCGTTGACTTTGCTGTGGATACCCTTGACTTTGCTCAATATGTTGACTTGGTCAGCGGTGCAGAATATGCCCCATCAATTTGCCCCCAGCGTAGTCTATGCCGTGGTATGGGCTCCGATGTATGTTGAGTGTATATTCTGCGCAAGTATTTTTGCAAAATTTTTGGTATCGGCTTCTTCTGAAGCATCGGCGTGGTTCTTGTTAGGCCGCACCATATATCCCCCCTCCACATGGATGCGTAAAGGGTATCCGATGTGGGAAATAATGTGACGCTGGCCGAGACCAGGGCTGAGAGTGCCGGTTATTTTTGATTGCCCCCGGCCGGTGCTTCATGGCTTGGTCGATCATGTAGCCGGCGGAGAGCAGGCGCCTAGGAATTTGTTGAGGGAGATGAACAGGCGAAGAGATGTGAATAGGCGTGTTGAATACGCTTGGTAACTGTAGCATTGATTGACATTCAACTGTTGCAACGATTGACATTCCGTGGTTGCATGTCTGACACGTGTCCGCTTGCTGATTGGTTGACGCTTCATGGGCTGTGCCCTGATTGGTCCTTCTTCATGGGCTTTTCCCTATAAATAGGGTAGTTACTCCGTGATTTTGGCCATTACTTTCATTTCCTCAAATTTTCAAAAATTCTCCCAAAATCGTCCTCTCTTTAAACTTTCAAGGGCTTTCTATTCTTCCAATCTTCGGTCTCCTGAAACTTTCAAGGGCTTTCGATCCGGCGAGTGTTTTTCTTTGAGGTAAACAAACATTTTCTTTTATTTCGTTGATAATTTGTTGTGAGCATGTCTTCTGCTGATGCTGGACCTAGTAAACCCGCGTCGGGGGGCCCTAGGTCTCCTTCTCCTGAAGTTGATCCTCAAATTCTTGAGGAATGGGAGGACTCTGATTCTTATGGCGATTTTGGTGATGATTTCGGTGATGAAGTGGAAAGGCCTCGTCGTGATGAAGGGAGGCAGTACGTCCTGGATCACGGCGATGCCTGTAAGGTCAGTCTTGACCGTGCTTGGGCTCATAAGCTCGCCAGTTTTTCAGGCGAGGAATTTTTCGAGGGCCATTTTTTCTTCGGTAGGGGATATAAAATTGTTATCCCTGAGGAGGGTCAGGCCGTCTGTTGCCCTCCACCGGGCCACACTGGCGTGTATATGCGGCATTTGGAGTACGGGCTCCGGTTTCCGCTGAATGGGTACGTTATGGCCATTATTAGAGCCATGAACGTTGCCGTTGCACAACTGCACCCGTTGGCTATGAGGACCATAATCGGCTTTGTCTGGCTCTGTCTCTTCAAGGGAGAGGCCCCAACGGTAAATTTATTCCGCCGGCTTCACCATCTCAAACCATTTTCTGGCCGCGTCGGATGGTACAGTGTGGAGATGGAGCCGGGTTATGCTTCACAACAAACTTTCTTCTTGCAAGGATTGGCAAGGCCGGTGGGTGTACGTTAAGGTGCCGGATGACTATCCGCCGCCCGCTTTTTCCAAAGACCGAGTTAACTTGCGGTGTGAGACTCAAAGTGAGCACGATAGATGGGTTTCCGGAAGAAGCTCAAAATGGATGCTAGCGTGTCTATCTCCGGGACGATGAGAGGCTGGCAATGAGGCTCTTTGAGGTGGACAAGAGTGGGGTGCCGAAAAGATGGATTCCTCCGACGCAGATCATCCTTCGTGATGAGCCGCTCTGCCATGTCGGCCTCATACCGCCCTAGCACAGGGGTGAGTGGGGTCGGTGTGAGGCCCATCGCCATTCTTAATGCTCTTGCTCCTCGAATTCCGGTTTATTTCCTCTACTTAACTCTTGCTTTGTTTCTTTCGCACCACTTTGGAAAGGGCTTGTCCGAGGATCTTCTCCGGAGAAATGGGCCGCACAAAGATGGGACCGTTGCCAACTTGCATCCCAAGGCTCAAACCCACGACCGTAGGAGGTCGCCGGGTGATCTTATGGAGCACGGGGCCGAGGGGCTTGAGCGTGGAGGAGGCTCAGGCGAAGGTTATCGGCGGCGTTGTTCGTCGGACGCGGAAAACAGTGTCTTCGGCGGCGAGGGCGTCGACGTTGGTTCCAACTCCCACCCCCTTCTAAAAAGGTGGAGGTTGTTGATATTCCTTCGAGGGGACTCCGATGCGGAGGAATCTCCCCTTATCCGAAAGAGGAAGGAGGCAGCCTCTACCGTTGGCAAGGAAGTGCCTCCTCCGGCCAAGAAGGCGAAGCACGGTACCTATTCATTCCGTGGCCTAAATTTAGCCGAGTCATTGGGTGCTCCCGATGACAGGCTTCCCGACATGTCGATATACGTTGATACCGACGTCTTTATTAAATTTTGTAGGCCAGGCGCACCGGCTTCTGCTCTCGTTGGGCGGCGGGAGGAGGGGACCTCTGCGCAGTTGGTGATCAAGGCGTCACCGTCAACCCTTCATCCCGTAAGGCTTCCTCCTCCCAAACCGCGCAGTTGGGGGTCAAATTGTTACCACCGTCCCTTCATCCCGGAAGGCTTCGTCTCCCGGCTTATAGAGGAAGGCACGAAGCTAATTAGGGAGCTTGCAAGGTGGAACGTGGTTACCGCCGCTCGTCTCACGGAGCGGAGAAGGCCGTGGCTCGAGCCGTTCATGAGCGTAATGCCGCTGCTGGTGGGCTGCGTCGGCAAAGCTGGGTCTCCTCAATGAGCGGAAGCTTAGGGGAGATGCTGAGAAGGCGCTCTTGGCGAGAGAAAACTCGGGAGGACGCCGAAAAGAGGTCCTTGCCGAGAGAGCCAAGGCCGAGGCCGCGGCAAATGAGGCCGCGGCAGCCGAGGCCGCGAAGTCGCTGGAGAAGTGTAACCACGTTCAAGGGCGTGCCGACCTCTATCTCCAGCAGAGGAATGAATCCGAGGGCCTGTTTAAGGCCCAGTGAGGTGGTGGTTCGGGGCAAAGAGGCCATCATCAAGCGAATGAGGCCGACATTGAGATGCTCCAAACTGTCATGCTCCCCAATCTGTGCGCTGAATTTCGGGACTTGGCCGAAGGAGCTGCTAAGGAAGTGATCGAGGAGCTTTTCCCTCTTGATGGTTCCTTTCCGTGGGGTAGATATGACAAGCTGCTTGATGACAAGCTCGAGGCTAAGGAGAACGCCATGGTGGAGAAGGCCAAAGAGGCTGTGAAGGCAAAGATTGATAAAGAGGCGGCCGCGGAGAAAGCAGCTCTTGCTGAGAGGGCTAAGGTGGCCAAGGAGGAAGCTGAGAAAATGAGGGCGGCTGATGACGCCGAGGCCAAAGCTGAGGCTGCTAGGAAAGCTGCTGGGTTGCCTATTGAAGAAGATGCGGCTATCGCTATCGACGGTGCGACACCAGGCATAGGTTGCTTGATGAGGGCAAGCTTACAGTAGATCCGTTGACTCCTCACACACCATCATGTCTTTGCTTGATGAGAACAAGTTTACTGAAGAGATCTGCTTCACTGCTCGGGGCCGATTATTAAGCCCTTCCTCCCCGCCATCCTTTGGTGCTTCAAATGATAATTGTAGTTTTTTTGCTTTTCTCCTTGTATTTTGTATCCTTTGGTAGGTTGTGTTATCTCCATTCTTTTCGCCTGCAAACTGTTATTATAAATAAGAGTTCGTTTTTTTTGCCTTCGGTATGGCCGAGGTCTTTACCTTATTTCTTTTGAGCGTCTCTTTTTGTTTGAGCCTTGGTTTGGCCGAGGCAGTTTAGAGTGTGTATCTCAACTGTTTTTTTAATGCTTTTAAGGCATTTTGATTTGTTTATCAATCAGTCTTTGGCCGCGATCGTCGCGGTGTCTTCTTTTGATGGAGATCTGCCGCTCTTGTCGGTACATTTGATGAAGAGTCGGCGTCCGGATAGCGTGTTACGCGCGTCTACCACTTTAAGTGACCGCCGAAGCGTCTACTATTTGGGGTGACTGCCACAAAGACTACATTTCTTCATGGGGCCACCGCTCTTGTCTATGACAATGTGAGTCAAGCGTCGGATAGCGTGTTACGCGGCGTCTACCACTTTAAGAAATCGTCAAGCGCCTACTATTTGGGGTGATCCACGGCGCTACATTTCTTCATAACGATCGCCGCTCTTGTCGAATCGACAGTATGAGACGGCGTCGGCTTCAATAACGATCGCCTTCTTGTTGTAATAGACGGATGAGACGGCGCCGGCTTTTTTAACGATCGCCGCTCTTGTCGAATCGACAGATGAGACGGCGCACGCTTTTAACGACCGCTCTTGTCGAATCGACAAGAGACGGCGCCGCTTTTAACGATCGCCGCTCTTGTCGAATCGACAAGATGAGACGGCGCGCTTTTAACGATCGCCGCTTTTGTTTAATCGACAGATGAGACGGCGTCGCTTTTTAACGATCGCCGCTTTTGTTTAATCGACAGATGAGACGGCGTCGGCTTTTAACGACGCCGCTCTTGTCGAATCGACAAGATGAGACGGCGTCGGCTTTTTTTAACGATCGCGCTCTTGTCGAATCGACAGATGAGACGGCGTCGGCTTTTTACTCGTATCGGTGATTTGTGGGAAAATGGACATCTTCATGGGAGACTTGGTCGATTTTACATTCGATATTAACATGCGTCGGGATGCCCACAATGTTTTGGGCACCTCCGGCGCTATACAAGGTCTGTCGGTTTCCTAATGCCTTATCTAGAGGCGCTGTTCCCCGTCGGTAGTCGGTTGCATCCATAAGGTCGCCCTTCGGTTGTGAGGATGAGCTTTTCCCCTTCTCCGATCGCTTCGCCACTTTGAGGGATTGCATGTTGCATCCTCCCGCGGATATCCGGATGTTGACCACCTCGTCCTTCTCGTCTTTGGAGACGAGCTTATGCGCTTCCCCGGTCCGAGACATACATTAGTGTCGGGGCTCGGATGGACATCACTTTGCGTCGGCATCGCTCGGAGTAACTCGGCCTATTAGGACGTTGTAGGCGGATGAGCCGTTGATGACGACGAACTCGGCTAGGACATTCTTGGCCGCATTCCCCTCACCCGGACATCACCGGTAGTTTGATTGAACCCGGGGTACCGGGCCACCCGGAGAAGTCAGTATAGTGGATGGGCGCAGGGGCTCAAGTCCTTGATTCTCAGGCCGAGGCTGCGGAAGCACTCCCTGAACATGATGTTCGTGTAGGCGCCTGTGTCTATCAGACATCTCTTCACTAGGTGGTTGGATATTTCCAAGTTGACTACGAGTGGGTCGCTGTGAGGGGCGATGACTCCCTCGTAGTCCTTCCCTCCAATAGTCATATTGGGAACGCTGGAGGCGGCGGTCGCTGCGTTGGGCACAAAGTTGATAGCCTGATACAGCTCGTTCAGGTGCCGTTTGTGCCCATGAGCGGACCCACCGTTCTCGTTACCTCCGATTACTACATTGATAACTCCTATCCGTTGAAAAACGGATGTCTTATCTGAGCCGCTGGCGTCAGTCTTCTGGCCTTTGGCCACATACTTGTCGAGGCTCCCCTTCCGGATTAGCTCTTCAATGGCATTCTTCAGATGCCGGCAGTTGTCAGTGAGGTGGCCGGCGCAACCGTGGTACTCGCAGTACTGGTTTGAGTCACCGTCTCCTTTTGGCTTGGGAGGCCGTTCCCACTTCTGGCCCTCGTTTCTGCTCAGGGCGAAGACCTTGGCGGCCGATGCGACCAGAGGGGTTTTGTCATGGTAATGCCTTTGGTAAAACATTCCCGAACTCCCCCGCGCCCGTCTGCCCTGTTTCTTGGCGGATCTATCGACCGTGACTGTTATTGTCACGGCGTTTATCATCGGATCGTGACTGTTATTGTCACGCGCCTCTCATCCGGACTATCATCCCTGCGGCTTTTCCTCTCTCGAGGGCTCGGCCTCGCCGGGGCCTACCCAGTCCCGTGGTAATCTTCCACCTTGATGGCCTGTTCGGCCATCTTCCTCGCAGCGTCTAGGCCCAGGCCCCCGTGCTTGATGAGCTCGTCTTTTAAGTTTCCCTTTGGGAGGCCCTTCATCGGTCTGAAGCCGCCGCCGGGATTGATTTCCCGAATCTGCTGGACCTTGCCGTCGAACCTCTTCATATAGCTTCGTAGATATTCGTCCTCCTCCTGTTTGATAGTTAGGAGGTCCGACGTCTCCACGACCGTCCTTTTGTTGCAAGAGTACTGGGCTAAGAAGGCGTCCTTTAGGTCGGCGAAACAAGATACCGAACCGTCGGAAGCCCCTTGTACCGCTTTGAGCCATCCCATGCGAGTCGTTGGGAAGACTCGGCACTGCACTCATCAGTCGCTCCCATACCGACATGTAAGACTCGAAAGCCTCGGCGTGGTCGGTCGGGTCGCTTGTCTCCTTTATATGTGAACGCCGCAACTTCGCTTGGGCGGGCACGGCGGTGTGTCTAGGACATAATCACCGAGGGGTCGTTTGACCACGTGTCGGATGACACGCGGCGACCGACTCCTCGCGTTCCTAGTCCGGCTTCTCTCCTCGTAGCGGGAAGGACTTCTTCTCCGGCTCGGGCTTCTTCTCCGCTCTCTGAGTCGGGCCACGGTTCCCCCGGGGTGTGCCTCGTCGGTGTTGCGGCGGCGATGTCCTCTCCCGAGTACGTGAAGGACTTACGTTTACCACGACCACTTTGGGCTCCTCCGCGTCTTGGTAGGGTCCGCTTCTCCCAAAGGTGCTCGTTCGGGTTTCTTGAGTCACGTTAAGGGCCCCGGTCTCTGGACGGCTTCCGCCACTCGTGTCGGCGTGCCTATGTGAGCTGGTGTACTCCCAATCAGGTCCAGGAGTGTCTTCAGTTTTGCTATGTCAACCACCTGTCCCATGATGGTGACCTGGTTGGCGGGCGGCGGCGTGTCCGATGTTATCGGCATTCCGAATTCCGGTTGGACTACTCCGCCGGTGGAGGGTTGTACTACTCCAGAATGATGAAATGTATCATCTTGGTAGAATGTGGCTTCGTCGGTTGCGACTACCTCTTGTTGTTTCGACATCTTAGCTTTTTGGGTGGGTTTTTTGTGTTTTTGTTTTTGTTGTTTGGGAATGAATGTGACTAGCTTCTAGTGTCTCATCCCCACAGACGGCGCCAATTGTTCCGGGTTTAATTCCAGAGCAGGTGTTTGTTACCACTCGTAGCTAACAGAATGATGTCCTTGCTTGAATCCTCCTTGCGGTCTCCTGAAACGATGAACAAACTGAGGGCTCGGCTTTGGCCGAGCGTACTCACTCCGACGCTCAAGTCAGTAAACTTAGAGAGAAGTTGTTGTAACTTGGCTAAGAGTGTATTGTAGAGAGATAAGCAAGATATTACCAGATGAATAGTGGTTATTAGGTCAATTTATGGATCCTTTCCTCAATGAGGATTGGGGAGTATTTATAGGCATTCACCTTTTGTCACGTAGTGGCCAAGTGGCTATCAGGTGAAAAGACTGTTATACCCTCGGCCGATGGACCTGTGGCAGGCTCGCCGAGGGTCTTGGATATGAGTACGCAGATATGTGTCCCGGCTGGCTAGTTGTCTGGCCGAGACCCAGGTGACAGGCCGATGGGCTTCATCGGCTAGACTGTCTAAGTCGTTGACTTTGCTGTGGATACCCTTGACTTTGCTCAATATGTTGACTTGGTCAGCGGTGCAGAATATGCCCCATCAATTATAATTTAGATTTTAAAAGAAAATATTATTATTTGATTAAAAGGTTATATTTTGATGAAGTGATAATAATTTAAAGAAAGAAGTATTTTTGTTTTCTTATTTAGCTTGATACCTTTTGGAGGAAAACTTTGGAGAGTTTTATTCTCTTAGTATATAGGAGAATTCATTCCAAATTTTATACCTTCAAATTTTTATATTTCACCTAATTTATTTTAATATGAGAAAAACAAAACGTAGTATGTCATGAATTTTTTTTTTTTAACATAAAGTTAATGATTTTATTTTATAATTTTGCTTAAACTATCTTAATGAGTTTTTTCACGTAGCGAATAATATTATTTTATTGTTTTATATAGTTTAAGTATGTATTAAGTCATTTTCGAAGAAAAATTAACAATTCTGTATTTTATATTTTATACTCCTTTTATTTTATTTTGATTAAAACATTATATAATTATAATTTGGAGGGAAAACTTTTAAGAATTTTTATTCTCTTAGTAGTAAGGGGTTAAATTTATCCCCTATATTAGATAATTAACTACCCTATCTCCACCGTTGTAATATTGTATCCTGACTTTGCAACTCGATAGATACGACTATGACTACTGATAATGATACTGACAGCAAAACGTCAAGGTCAGCTTGTTCAAACTCCGCCTACTATTTTTCTCAACTATTTTTTCTTATTGATTTAATGATGACATGTTTAACTCTTTTTTATTTTGATTGGTCTGTTATACTTGCGTTTTCCTGTAACTCCTTTGTTTAAAGTCATTTTTTTTTTTTTTTTTTTCTTTTTTTGAATTTCATGGGAAGAGCGTAAAGACTTTTTGAGGACAATAGACCGCCCCAAAACTTGATTCTCAATCCGAAATTGAAACTTGGCGGGTCGACCCTAGTCGGCTTTATTGTTATGCTGATCAAGCTTTGGAATATGTCCGAGAGCTGAATGTCAGTTTTTACATAATTACCTTATCTTACTCTTTTTCAACTTATTTTCCAATTATTGTTCTTTTCTAATTTTTTTTCCTCGATCAATATGATATTAGGGTGAAGATTATTTATATATGGGACCGAGATCAATGTGTTTGTGTTCGTTACCAGACTCGGAATACAAGATCACTCACATAAACTTCTTTGCTAGGCGTCACGGCGAAACGTTTGATTCACTTTTGTTTGCTGCGCTGGAACACGGACCAGTTCGTAAAGTTCTGGAATGTTGCATTGTTTCTTTGTCCAAGGTTGATGATGGTGTTGTGCCATATATTAAACATACTCAAGATGTTGATTGTTCAGAATGTTCGAAGTTGGTGATGATGTACTTTGCTTCGATGTTGAAGAAGAGTCGTGTTGTATGTCTCCATCTTTTGTTGTTTAGTTCATTAAGAGTGTGAAATCTAATTGTATGAAAAATAACTTATTTTAGAAGTCAACGTTTCTTTGATTAGAATGTGGTTTCTTGAACTAAGCATAGTGAAATACTCTATTGATGTGACTATACATGCAAATTTGTTATTAAAAACTTGGTTATCAAACAAAACTAGTTATATTATCCGTGAAATTCACGAGATTAATTATATTGTCACTTTGATGGTGTTATGTAAATTCGATTATGTGGTCGCACTAAGCTCTAATGACAAAAAGGATCCGTAAAAAAGTTTTTATTAACCAATATCTATATCGCCAAAATATGTCGTCAACGTATATTTTCCACAATTACTACACGTTTACCACGGATTATTAATATTTTGTCACGAATATTGTTACATTTATTAGTGTTTTGTCACGATTATTATTATTATTATTATTATTATTATTATTATTATTATTATTATTATTATTATTATTATTATTACTATTATTATTATTACTATTATTATTATTATTATTATTATTATTATTATTATTATTATTATTATTATTATTATTATTATTAGGCCAATTTGCATATTACTACCCATTATAGTTAGAAATTTTTGAAATACTACATATTATACTGTTTTATTCAAAGTACTACCTATATAGTTACAACTCTTTTCAAATTGATACCTAATAACCTTAATTAGGTCTTAATTAATCATTATAAGATGATTTTCATTAATTTCTCCTCTATTAACTCAATTCTAAATAGTTTACCCCATTATACCCTTATTAATCATCCTATCCTATCTTTCAATCCTTTCTTTTTCATCATGTTCATCTACCCACCTCTACTATCAATATCAACCCACCATCGCCCCAACATCTACCGCCAATATCCATCTCCTCTAAGACCCGGCACCATCCTACTCCATGTCACCATCCTCACATCACATACCACATTCATTTTTGGTGGTGTTAGTAGAGGTGATGTTGACTTATCGTGGTGAGACTAAGATGATATTCACTTATCATGGTGGTGATGGTGGTGGATGATTTTTGGTAGTGTTAGTAGAGGTGTAGAAGATTGTGGTGAGTTTAAGTGTATAAAGATGGGTAAAATGGGCAATACTACATTAATTTCTGAGTTTTTGATGATTTAACCTCAATTATAACCTAATTTAGATTATTAGGTAACAATTTGAGAAGAGTTGTAACTATATAGGTAGTATTATGAATAATTAAATATATTATGTAGTAATTTGAAAATTCTTAACTATAATAGGTAGTAATTTGTCATTTTTCCTTATTAGTATTATTATTATTATTATTATTATTATTATTATTATTATTATTATTATTATTATTATTATTATTATTATTATTATTATTATTATTATTATTATTATTATTATTATTATTATTATTATTATTATTATTATTATTATTATTATTATTATTATTATTATTATTATTATTATTATTATTATTATTATTATTATTATTATTATTATTATTATTATTATTATTATGGCTTTCATTATTATTATTATTATTATTATTATTAGGAATAATTACAAATAACCACCACATATTTGCGTATTTTTACAAATTACCACCACTTATTTGCGTTTTTATAAATAACCTCCGGACTTTAACATATACTCCCCTCAATCACCACCGTATTTTAACTCCGAACATCATTTTTCCTATTTTCCGCCTTGTTAACTTACGATTTACGCCAAATATCTATATTGCCCTCCTCTAATTACACAAACTAACTCTACACATCCTAACATGCATACCCATAACACGTTTCCCCTAATTCCCCAAATCAATTTATATTTCAAACCCTAAATCCCCAAAATTCCCCAAATCATTCTATCATTTTCAACCCCATAGACAAAGTTACTATTTTTTCGATTCGTTTTATTTCTTTTAAGTTTTTTTTCTTCTTCTTTCTCCCTTGCATTTATCAACTTCATCCAGTGTGAATTGAGAAATTTTGGGTGTTCCTTATTTTCCAGCATGAGGTCTAGCATTTCTGAGTAATTCGGTAAACCTCTTATGTCACAGTCATTTAATCCTCTTCAAACAGTTGTGTGCGTATTCGTCATCAATTTTGATAATTCAATTACCAATTTTATGGTTCTGAATGTTTGTATTCCTGATATAAAAAAATTATAGTAACTTTCTCAATTCACATATGTGATTGTAATATGGATTAAGAATATGTGCGTATGAACTGAGAATATGTTTATTTGTAGAGCAACATTTTTTTTTTATGATCAAGTATGAACTAAGAATTTAATTACATCTAAACTAACATATCTTCTATTTCCGTTTTAGTCGATTAACTAATTATTCGATAATTATTTGATTAATTCGGTAAATGTTGGAACTTGTTGGGTAGAGATAGTTTGTTAATTAAATGAGGACACAAAACTGAAAATAAGAAAAATGATGTCCGGGATTAAAATACGATGGTAACACTTTCGGGTTGGTTCAGGCCGGTTTCAGTTCAACGAATTTTCGGGTTCTATCGGTTCGGTTCTCGGATAATTCGAGTCGATTTTTCAGGTCGGGTTAACTTTTGCTAGCTATACTGGCTTTGCATATGCTTTTACATACTACGAAAAGATATGATTTTAAAATGAGTGAATGAAACAATAACGCCGAACCACTTAGCATTTTAGTCAAATCGTTTAGTACCTTAAGAATTTGTTCTATTTTACCCTCTCATCTATAAATACGAAAAAGTACTCAATGACTCGACGTTATTATTTCATTTACTCATTTTAGTACAATTAAATCATTTTATTTGGAAATGGAGAAAATTACAAGCCAGTTTAACCTGACCTAACTCATCTCAAGGGTTAGAAAAACACGATTCGCCTCGACATAACCCACTCCACTTAACGTATAGCCAACATACTCTAGCTTAACCAGTTGGGCTAGTTAAAACTTTTAAAAGTGGATATTTCTCTAAGATACAAGTAGGAGTGGATCCAGCCCATGCCAATTTGAGTTGGAGCATAATCTACAATACATACAACTAAGTTAATATTAACTTATAAACACTATAGAGAAATGTGTGCATGTCTTGGTGGTAACATACTTTTTCTGCTACTTATTAGATACAAGTTCAAACCTCACCAAAGGCCAATTTTGTTTTTTACTTGTCACTTTCTTCTCTTTATTTTACCTCACTCCCCTTTTTTATGTATGGTATTAGTGATAAAAATTTTGGACTTAAAATAAAAAAAATATAAACAAATACCTGCTTCATTGCTTCTCTTTATTTTATCTCACTTCCCTAGCTTTCTTATGTATGGTAGTGCACTGTTGGTAGTAATAAAAAAAATTGCACTTAAACAATGCATAAAATATAAACAAATACTTATGTAAGACGATTTTTATTTAGTACTTATGTTAAGATTTAGGAGATAAGAATTCATAAAGATAATTGTTATTCAGCTGTGTTATTATCAATAAAATGATCGGTATTTATAATACCGTACAAGAAACCTAAGCATATCAAAACCCTAGACAATAGCTGACCTTAATGGGCCTAATATCCTAATACCTCCCGCAATCGTAAATGCAGTACGTAGTACGAACTTTACGATTGGAGAAATACAAAGAAAAATATAAAAAGAAATCATCATATATTTTTCATCTTCGTGACAAGAAAATCAAAATCAAAATCTCTTCTCCATCTTCATTAATTTCTTCGCAAGGTTGGTAAGATAAATGAGTATTAAGACTCGCTAGAAATTTCTTCGAACAAGAACGTTAAGTTTTCCGGACTTGTTGAAAATGAGTTAATTTTCAGGAACCCTAATCGAACCTAACAAATATCAATAAAACGGAAACTTATCCGTTAATTTAAAGATTTGGAGAACGTTGAGTTCTCCGAACTCCAAATATATCAATTTAAATACCACCTTGAAGAAGAGAATTTAAATCAAATTTCAAAAGAAAAGAAAGAGATTGCTTTTTTTTTTTTTTTCCTGTTTCGGCAAAAAAAAAATTGAGAATATGACAAATTTCGATCAACGGAAAACATTTGTTTGCATGTTGAAGGGCAAGAAATAAATCAGCACCATCATTGATAACTTCAATGCTATTATCAAATTGCCATTACACCATCAGTGGACGAATAAATTTCTACCTTTTTATTTTTTCTTTTTTAGAAATCGTTAACGAAAATCCTGTCGGTGGGCGTTGTATTTCATATGTCCACCGATAGGTGGTCGTGTTTTAGGCCTCAAGAGCGTGAGACTTTAGAAATCGTTAACGAAAAGATAATTGTTATTCAGTTGTGTTATTGATATCAATAAAATTATCGGTATTTATAATACCGTACAGGAAACCTAATCATATCAAAACCCTAGATAATAGCCGGTCATAATGGGCCTAGTATCCTAATAGAATAAGAATAAATATAATAGTTTGGCCTCAACCATCATTATAAGGTTTTGGTTGACATGATTCATCTATCATGGTATCAGAGCCCAAAATCCTCGCAACCTCCAATAACTCACGAAGTGGAAATTCAACACATGGTATGAGGAAGTCTATGCACTAACCAATCTTCGAGCCTAATGGGCACTCGAGTGAGGGAGCATAATAGGAATAAATATAATAGTTGGGCATCAACCATATATATTGATAGACTATCGTACCCCTATGCAAAGATAATTACCCTATACACAAATTAATACATTAGACCCTAATGGTAGCCGGCCCTAATGGGACTAATATCCTAATACGATAGGTCGAGTCCGACTAGACTTGGCAAATTAACCTCATCCGAATGACCCGACCAGTATAACCCGACTTGCACCCGAATTTGACCCGAGACTCGAATTGAGCCGATCGATCTTATTCAACTCGTCTCGAATATTTATTATAGCATACTAATCGTTATTCCTAATTTGATAATAGTAACCCGCCAAAAAACAAGCCGAACCCAAAACGACCCAACCAATCAGGGCCCTTTTTTTCCTTTTCAAATCCGAATTAATCCGAGTCGTTTGACAGGTCTAGGACGGAGCGACACTAACCCCAACATTATGTCTAGGCGTCACACTACTTTTAATTAATTAGTTAGTCAATAAGTCTCTCGTGCATGACGGGTATATCCGTCACAAATTTGTGACGGATCAAATATCACCCACATAGATAACAAAACGTCTTGCTCGTGACGGGCTAATTCCGTCACAAGCTGAAGACCTCTCACAAAAAGGGAGATGGGACAAGGTGGGGCACCCCCATGTGCTTCCCCACTCACGTCTCATGGGTATTTTGTGAGAGGAAATGGTATCCGTCACAAGTTTGTGACGGATATCACCGTCTTCAATGAGATTTTGTGCATAGATAAATAAGACAAAATAGAGTATATAAAAAGTCACAATCTAATGACTAATACTGTCAATCACAAATAAGAATTTCTGTTAGTTCAATTTAGAGGTGATCATGGGCCGAGCCAATGCGGGCTTGGGTCGGGCCCTTCTAACAAAAGCGGCCATTTGTGTGGGCCGAGCCGGGTCGACCCAGATGCGTGGGCTTATTTAGCCAGCCCAAACCCGGCCGTTATGGGGCTAATGCGGGCTTTTGGGCCTAAATGGGCTTTTTCGGGCCCTAAAATTTACGACTTACCCTAGGAAATAATTAGCGTAATACCTTCAGTTACAACTTTTAAAACATACATAGTGTATAAAATTGCACAAAATATGATGAAAAGCATATTAATTGCTCTCTAAAATAAAATAATGACAAAAATCGCCACTTTAGAATGCTTAATCATGCATTCTTAGATATGATTTATGTTATGTATACTTTGTTTTATAAATCTAAAAAAATATACTTAAGTTTGTAAAGAGTTGAGTATAACTTTAACGCTACTTTAATAATTTTTATTAGAAAAAATATTCATTATTAATAAATATGGGCCGGACCGGGCCAAAATTTGGGCCAAACGCCTGGCCCAAACCCGGCCCCAAAATATTTTGGGCCTTTTTAGGCCAGCCCATGGACTATTTTGGGCCAAAACTAAAGGCCCAAGCCCTTCAAAAAACCAGGCCGGACCGGGTAGAGCCAATGGACTTCGGGTTTGATCAGCTCTAGTTCAATTCATCTCAAACTAATCCTCTCAATTTTATTTCACTTAAAATAAAGAGAATGCCTAACAACTTGTTCAACTAGTAGTTAAGTATGATTTGATGGAATGATAGGTATACATTTATTACTCCACATGCAACTAGTACAAAAAATTACTGTTACTGGGAGTGGATAGCCATGTCAATTGTCAAGTTTATTATTAGTAAAATAAATACTCACTAAAATACACCATGAAAAATAAAATAGCGTAATTCCTTCATCTGCATGATACTTGCTTCACTAAAACAAAATAAAACAAATCGGAAATTCAGGTATCGTTTACAAGCCTCTAGGCTTTTCTACATGTTTTTGTTGTGTTATTGTTAAGTTTAATAATAATGGCATGTTGTTGAAAACCATATTATCTAACGCAAATTCTTATTTAAGACCACAATATCTGTCAGTCTTAAACTTGAAACAGTTTTAAGTATGGTAAATGAACGAAAGGATGATCTCTAGCTAGGGATTAACAAATGGTTGTGGACCCGTTTTCATCTTAACATGTATACTTTCGTCGTCTTAAGAGAGACTTACTTCCGTATAAACGTGAGTATGATATTACATGCATTCTGTTACTCGTCTGAACTGTTTCAGTAATATGAAAAATCACCAAAATCATAATTTGTTTTTTTGTATTCCGGATGTAAACATTATGAATTAATGAATATGATATTAGATGTATATATATATATATATAGTTTGTAAGATCATTGACAGATACATGTATATATTTTAATTCAATATTAATTTTTGTGCATTTTTCCGATTTTGTGCTAACAAAGTATAATGCATGATTTCTCTATACCAGTAGCTTTAAAAGTAATCCGATTATTCGCCTCGACAGGAACCAAGTAATGGAGTATGAGAAGCCTACGATAGTATGTTGCCTGTATGCAGCTTCTGATTTGGGACATTTTCCTCGAAAACCCAGATCAAAGGTTCTTCGCCTTGGCGGGAAAAGGCCTATCGAATTGAATGCTGTAACTTTTCCATGTAAAAGGAGAATGTTAATTTTTAATGACACCGATTTGTCTAATGGTTAGTTATAAACTCGCTCTCTCTTAACCTCTAACATTGTTTAATTATAAGCAGTCTCGCACCACCACATGGACCATGTAAGCCACCCCTTCGGGGGCTGTAGTGGCCAAGTGATCATCGCTCCAGCTGGTAGTCGAACCCGGGAACTCTCAACTCTTGCATTTCTGCAAGCTTTAAGGTTTAACTCGGCTAACACTGGACTAACACCACTTGGTTGGTGTTATATATAGTTATATGACTGTAACTCTGAAAAAGTGGATTATCGTACATTGGAAATTTCAGTTCAACGTGCCTGATTTTAGGTTTTAAGAAGAACGGCTGTTTGAGGCTGAGAAAAATGGGATGCCGAAGGGATGGATGCCCCCGACGCAGATCATTCTTCAGGATGAGCTGCTCTGCCACGTCGGCCTCATACCGGCCCTCGGGGGTGAGTGGGGTCGGTGTGAGGCCCATCTCTACTTTTAATGTTTCTGTTATTTGAACTTTGATTTATTTCTTCTACTTAACCCTTGCTTCGTTTCCTTTGCAGACCATTTCGGCCCGGACCTGTCGGAAGATATCCTTGGGAGAATGGGACTTGCCAAGGACAAGACAGTTGTTAATTTGCATCCTAAGGCCCAGACTCGTGATCGCAGACCGCCGCCAAATGATCTCATGGATCAGCAGCTGAAGGCCCTAGATGTGAAGGCGGCCCAGGCGAAGGTTGCTGATAACATGCCGCGCCGAACGCGGAAAACAAAGTCTTCGGCGGCGACGACGTCGACATCAGTTCCACCTCCCATCCCTTCAGTCCAGAAAGAGACGGTGGAGGTCGTTAATATTACCGCCGAGGAGGTGGTCACCTTGGCAGTGGAATCTCCTCTCTTTCGTAAGAGAAAGGAGACAAATCTGCCGCCACTCGCCACGCCACTTTCTTCTTTGTCACTATCGCTATCGCTGCTACCGAGGCCGGCAAAGAAATGCGTCCTCCGGCCAAGAAGGCCAAGACTGGTACAGATCTAACTCTGTGGCTCGGACTTAGCTGTTCATTAGGCGTTCTGATGACGACAGGCTCTCTGGTATGTCCATGAATGTTGACATGGATGATTTGATTGAATTTTTTGTAGATCAACCGCCTTCGTCCGCCGGACATACTGTTGATCGGCGTGCTGAGAAGCGACCTGCGTAGACGGGTGGTCAAGATGCCACCGTCGTCTCCTCCTTCCCGAAGCCTACCCCCGTCCAGATTAGGTCGGAGGGCCTAAGTTTGGCCAGGCTGCTGTCGAAGTGGGCTGATGTGGCCGGTGCTCTTATTGTGGAGCAAGAAAAGGCCATGGCTGAAGCTGCCCCACAGCTCGAGCGGCTCAGGCTTGAACTCGATGCTGCGAAGAAGGAAGCTGAGAGGGCCAAGGTTGAGGCTGAAGAGACGGTCCGTGCTGAGAGAAAACTTAGGGAGGACGCTGAAAAGGCAGTCCTCGCTGAGAGAGCCAAGGCTGAGGCTGATGACGCTAAGCTGCTGGAGGGGCGTGACCACCTTCAGAAAGTCGCCGACTTTAATGCTAAGAAGAGGGACGAATGGAAGGCCATGTTTCAGGCCCAGGGGAAGGTGGTTCGGAATAAGGATGCTATCATCGCCCAGAGGGAGGAGGACATTGAGACGCTCCAAACCGTTATCCTCCCTAACATGTGCGCCCACACGGGACCTGGCCGAAGAAGCTGCCAGGGAAGTGATTGGGGAGCTCTTTCCTCTTGATGGCTCCTTTCCGTGGCAAAAATTTGACGAGCTGCTTGATGACAAGCTCGAAGATAAGGAGAAGGCCGCGGAGGCGAAGGCCGCTGAGGAGGCGAGGGTGAAGAAGGAGGAAGAGGAGGCCGCGGAGAAGGCGGCCCTTGCTGAGAAGGCTAAGGCGGCCAAGGAGGAAGCTGAGAGAATGAGAGCAGCTGAGGCTGCTGAGGCTGAAGCTGCCAAGACAGCTTCTGGGTCGCCTACCAAAGACGATGCTTCTAACATCGCTGATGGCAAGCAGCAACAGGCATAGGGAGACGGGCGGTCGTCACCAGGTTCACCCGACATCTCGGATAGTTTTAGCTGTTCGGGGGCCAACTATTAAGCCTTTCCTCCCTGCCATCTTTTGGCGCTTCAAATGATATGTCTGTAACCTTTTATTCTTCTTTTCCTTGTATTTTGTAAAACTTTGGTAGGTTGTGTTTTGGCTTATCCCTATGGGGATGGCCGTCGTCTGTATTCTCCTTGTAATAATTTCAGTAAAGTTTGATCACAATCCTTCACTTGTCTTCTTACGTTATTAATTGAGCACTTTTTCGTTTTTACCTTCGGCCTGGCCGAGGCAGTTAGAATGCGTATCTAAACTGTGTTTAACGTTTTTTTTAAACATGTTGGCATGTTGGTCGCTTCCTCTTTCACTCTCGGTCTGGCCGAGGCGTCCGATTTGCGTTTTCCAACCGCCGCTGTGAACATGTTAGCGTATCGACCGTTGTGTCCCCTGCCAGGCCTTCGGTTGGCCGAGGCGGCTAGAGGTTACGGCTCGACAGCGTTCGTATCTGTAGACATATTGATCGCTTCCTCTGCCAGGCCTTCGGTTGGCCGAGGCGGCTAGAATTGCGTCTCAACTGTACTTATACGTTCCTAAGGCATGTTGGTCGCTTTCGCGAGTATCAACTGCGCTGATAGTGACTGCCCGGCTTGGGCCGTGGCGTCTACCTCGATATGACTACGCAGGGGATAAACACTTTGATGGAAAACTTGGATGATTCTTTATTAGATATAAACACGCGTCGGGGTGCCAACAATTGTCTTGGACACCCCCGCCTCTATACAAAGTATTTCCTGAGA
Organism: Silene latifolia; assembly: GCF_048544455.1. Lineage (NCBI taxonomy): Eukaryota > Viridiplantae > Streptophyta > Magnoliopsida > Caryophyllales > Caryophyllaceae > Silene > Silene latifolia. Next base: position 345,951,388 of record NC_133537.1, on the reverse strand, counting down.
TTGTCAGTGTTCCAATGGCTCATCAAAGGCACACCCTCCATGTCTGTCAGCCGGTATGTACCCGGCCTCATTTCTTCAACCACTTTGTAGGGACCCTCCCAGTTAGCCGTCAATTTACCATGAATGTTCCTTTTGTTGGTGGCGGCCGACTTTCTTAGGACTAGATCTCCTACTTTTAAGTCCCTTTTGTGGACTCTTCGGTTGTAGGCTCTTCTCATTCGGTTTTGGTATACTTTGCCAAGTTGAGGCGTCTTTGTATCTCGGCTTTCTTCGACCAGGTCTAGGGAGGCTTTCGACCTTCCTCATGTTCAACCGAGTTAAAGGTGGCCGTTACGAATGCTCGGCACCGCTTTCAATTAGCGGGATCGCCGGATCCGTAGACTAAGTGGAATGGATGTACCCGTTGCTTCTTTCTCCGTGGTCCGGAGGCACCACGAAACGCCGGTTAGTTCATCGGCCCATCTTCCCTTTAGGTCTTCAACTGTCTTCTTCAAACCGTTGAGGATTGTTTTATTAGGCCGCCTCCGCTTTGTCCGTTGCTCTCGTGGGTGGCGGACGACGGAGGAGTATGCAAATTTGATACCAAGTTCCTCCAACCAGTTCATTATTGTGTCACTCCAAAACTCTCGGCCGTGGTCAAATACCATGACTTGGGGTAACCCAAAACGAGTTATGATATTTTCCCGGATTACCTTTCTTACGGCCGCCGTGGTCTTGGCAGTACCGCTACGCCTTCAACCCATTTGGTGAAGTAGTCAACGGCGACAATCAAGTACTTTCTTCCTCCGGATGCCGTTGGAAATGGCCCTAGTAGATCCATCCCCCACTGTGCAAAAGGAAGGGGACTAAGTACCTATTGCGGCAGTCTCGGGAAGGTTCATGTATCACCGGAGCATGCATTTGACAGATTTGTTGCACTTTACGATTTTGGCTCGAATCCTCAAGCATGGTGGGCCAGAAGTAGCCTGCTCGGAGAGCTTTGTGGGCTAGTGTTCTTGCCCCCATGTGATGACCACGATGCCTTCGTGAATTTACTCGTCAAGATTAGCTCCGCGTCGGCTGGGCCGACACATTTCAAGAGTGGCCTTATTACGGACCTCCTGTATAATTCTCCTTCAAACACCAAGTACCTTGCTGCGATCCTCTTTATCTTCTGTGAGAGACTGCGGTCCTCCGGTAATTCATTCATCAGTTTGTACTTCATTATCGGAGTCATCCACGTCGTCTCGGTCTCTATGTCGCCCACCATGCCGACGGTCTCAGTAATGCTTTTGGCATTCCTGATGTCCACCAAGACGGTTCGACCGACATTCTTGATGGTTGAACTGGCAAGCTTTGAGAGAGCGTCGGCTCGGTTGTTCTCGGACACAGGGAATGCATTGTATCTGGAAAGATTTCAATTTTGAAGTGTCGTCTTTTACCCTTTCCAGGTATCTTACCATCCCGTCGTCTCGAGTCTCGTACTCTCCTCTGATTTGATTAGCCACTAAAAGTGAATCTGTTTTCAAAATGATGTGCTCCGCCCCGGCAGCTCTAGCTAGCTCGACTCCAGTTATCACCGCCTCGTATTCGGATTCGTTGTTTGAGGCCGAGAAGGTAAATTTCAAGGCGTACTCAAACTCATCCCCGTTTGGGGCGATGATAAGTATGCTTGCTCTGAGTGTTCGCCGTGGAGGACCCGTCGGTGTATACTTCCCATACTCCGGGGTTTTACTCTTCTTGATATGTGCACTCGGCCAGAAATCATGCGGTGCTGTCCCTTTATCGAGGGCCTCGGCTTGTATTGAATGCCGAAGCCGGATAGCTCTACTGCCCATTTGATGAGCCTGCCGGATTGTTCAAATTTTTCCAATGCTTTCTCCAATGGTTGGTCGGTTAGGACCGTCACCGGATGTGCGTCGAAGTAAGGCTTCAGTTTCCTTGCGGCAACGACGACAACAAAGGCTGCTTTTTCAATCAGTGGGTAATTTCTTTCGGCGGGCAACAAAGTATGGTGACAAAGTAGATTGGGTGTTGCTTTTTTGTCTTCTTCTCTCGATGATCACGGATCGACCGTGGCCGAGGTAATCTATGTATAGATATAGCGTCTCCCCAAAGATCGGCCTGACGGGGTTGGGAGAGTTTGAAGATGAGCTTTCGATTGCTTGAAAGTGTGCTCTGTTCCTCCCCCACCAAGTCCTTATTTCCCTTCAACACTTTGAAGAATGGGGTGCTCTTGTCGGCTGACCGAGAGATAAAATGGGCAAGAGCCGCCATCCTCCCGGTCAACATCATAACCTCTATTCGATTCCTCGGCTCCGGCAGGTCCAGGATTGCTTGGACTTTCTCTGGATTGGCATCAATTCCCCTGGCGCTGACAAGCACGCCGAGGAACTTACCTGACCGGACACCGAAGTTGCATTTCATTGGGTTAAGTTTCATCTTGTATTTCCTCAGTGAACACAATGTCTCGTGTAAATCGGCTAAGTGCTCGCTGTCAGACTTGCTTTTTACAATAGCATCGTCGACGTAAGCCTCAATGTTTCGCCCTTTTTGATTTTGGAATACTTTGTCCACCAGTCTTGTGTAAGTTGCGCCGGCGTTCTTCAAACCGAACGGCATCATTTTATACATGTAGGTGCCGTTACCGGTGATGAATGCGCATTTAGGCATGTCTTCTTCGGCCATGAATACCGATGATACCACGAGAAGGCGTCCGCCAGGAGCTCGGCATAGTGTAGCCTGCCGTGACGTCGATTAAACTATCTATTCCAGGCAAGGGATAGCAATCTTTGGGACACGCTTTATTAAGATTGGTAAAATCTACACACATCCTCCACGCCCCCGATGATTTCTTCACCATTACAACATTAGCTAACCACTCAGGATAAGTACAAGGCATGATAAAGCCCGCCGCTAGTAATTTATCTACCTCGGCTTTGATGGCCTCATCCTTCTCGGTGAGGAGTTCTCATCTTCCGCTGACAGGGCGGCGGTGGAGAGTACGTTCAGCTTGTGAACAATTACCTCCGGCTCACGCCTGGCATCTCGGCTGAGTAAGCGAAGACGTCTTTGTTCGCCTCAGCAGGTCTAGGAGAGCGGCCCTGAATTTTGGCTCCAGGTTGACACCGACAGTTACGGTGCGCCCTGGGTCAATTTCCACTTCTTCGGTCTCCGCTCCTTCGACCATGCCGACAGTGGCATCCATGAGGTCGCCCTCCTGTTGTAAGGATGGGCTCTTCCCCTTCTCTGACTTCTTCGCCACTTTGAGGGATTGCATGTTGCACCCTCTGGCAGATATCTGGACGTTGACTACTTCGTCCTTTTCGTCCTTTGAGACGAGCTTATGCGCTTCCCCCCGGTCCGAGACATACATCAGTGTCAAGGCCCGGATGGACATTACTGCATCGGCCTCGCTCAGAGTGACTCGGCCTATAAGAAAGTTGTAGGCGGACGAGCCGTCAATGACCACGAACTCAGATAGGACATTCTTAGCCACATTCCCCTCGCCGAACATCACCGGCAGCCTGATTGACCCCAGGGGTACCAGGCCGGCCCGGAAAAACTGTACAACGGATTGGTGCAGGGGCTCAAGTCCTCAACCTTCAGACCGAGGTTGAGAAAGCACTCCCTGAACATGATGTTCGTGTAGGCGCCTGTATCAATCAGGCACCTCTTGACCAGGTGGTTGGCTATGTCCAAGTGGACTACAAGTGGGTCGCTGTGCGGGGCGATGACTCCCTCGTAGTCCTTCTTCCCAATAGTCATGTCGGGGATGTTGGAAGCGGGGATCGCTGTTTTGGGCACAAAGTTGATGGCCTGATACAGCTCGTTCAGGTGCCGTTTGTGCCCATGAGCGGACCCACCGTTCTCGTTGCCCCCGATGACAACATGGATTACTCCTATCCGTTCAAAGACGGATTTTTTATTTGAGCCGCCGGTATTAGTCTTTTGGCCTCCGCAACATATTTGCTTTGAGACTCCCCTTCCGGATCGCTCTTCAATGGCATTCTTCGGATGCTGCGGTTGTCGATTAAGTGACCGGTGTGGCCGTGGTACTCATAAGATCGGCTCGTGTCACCGTCCCCCCGCCTTGGGAGGCCTTTCCCACTTCGACCCTCGTTCTTGCTCGGGGCAAAGACCTCGGCGAGATACGACCAAGGGGGTGTGACCATTGAACCGGTCCCGAACTCCCCGGCGCGCCGCCGAGCTCGTTTCTGGCGGACTTGTCCGACCGTGACCTATTATTGTCACGGCGTCCTTCATCCGGGTTGTCCTCCCGGCGCTCTTTCTCTCTCGAGTGCACGGCCTTGCTGGGCCTACCCGGTTTTGTGGTAGTCCTCCACCTTTATGGCTTGGTCGGCCATCTTCCCGAAGGAGTCTAGGTTCGAGCCTCCGCACTTGATGAGCTCGTTTTTAAGTCTCCTCTCGGGAGGCCTTTCATCGATGCGAAGGCCGCCGATTCATTGTTCACTCACGAATCTGCTGAACCTTGGCGTCGAACCTCTTCACATAACTTCGGAGAGACTCGCCTCCCTCCCCGTCTCGATAGTCGGGAGATCCGATGTCTCGACGGCCCTCCTCTTATTGCAAGAATCTTTGGGCCAAAAATGTGTCCCTTAGGTCGGCATAACGAAGATACCGACCCATCGGGTTGCCCCTTGTACCAACTTTGCGCCATCCCATGCAGAGTCGTTGGGAAGACTCGGCACCAAACCTCATCAGGTTGCTCCCATACCGACATGTAAGACTCGAAAGCCTCGGCGTGGTCGGTTGGGTCGCCTTCTCCTTTGTATGATATGGGTGGCAACTTTAGCTTAGTCGCACCGGAACTCTAGGACATAGGCATCGAGGGGGTGTCGACCACGTGTCGAATGACACGCGGCGATCGGCTCCTCGCATCCTTAGTCCGGCTCCTCTCCCCGTGGCGGGAAGGGCTTCTTCTCCGACTCGGTGAGTCGGGCTTCTTCTCCGACTCGGTGAGTCGGGCTTCTTTCACTCCTCCGGGGCGGGCCTCGTCGGTCTGCGGCGACATCGTCCTCCCGCGAGTGCGGGAAGGACTCAGTCTACCACTTGCACTCTGGGCTCCCCGCGTCTTGATATGGTCGCTTCCTCCAATGCTTCGTTTAAGTTTCTCGAGTCACTTTTGGGACCCCGATCTCTCATGGGTGCCGCCGCTCTTGTCGTTGTGACGGTGTGAGTCGGCGTGCTACCCATTAGTTCCGGAGTAGCTTCAGTTTAGCTGCATCAACCACATGTCCCATGACAGTGACTTGGTCGGCGGGCAGCGGTGTATCTTGTTCCTTCGGCATCCCGTTCGTCGTATCAGTGATACGGCCGGTGGGGGACTGCCCGATTTCAGAGTTGTGGAATGTGTCATCTTGGTAGAATTCAGTTTCCACAAGCACCGTTTCTGGTTGTTTCGACATCTTCTTAGCTCGTTGGGTGGGTTTTTTTTTTTTTTTTTTTTTTGTAAGGGATTTGACTAGCTTCTAGTATCTTTCCCCACAGACGGCGCCAATTGTTCCGGGTGTAATTCCGAAGCAGTTATTTGTTACCACTCGTGGCTTGTAGAATGATGTCTTTGATTGAATCCTCCTTTCGGTCTCCTGAAACAATGAACAAACTGAGGGCTCGGCTTTGTACCGAGCGAACTCACTCCGACGTTCAAGTCAGTAAACTTAAAAGGATTAAGTTGTGTGTTACTTGGCGAAGTATATATTGTAGAGAGATAAGGAAGATATTACCAGATTATGAGGTGTTTAGGTTATATTTTTTTTGATCCTTTCCTCAATAAGGGTTGAGGAGTATTTATGGACTTTCACTTTTTGTCACGTAGTGGCCAAGTGGCCAAGTAGCTAGCAGGTGGAAAGACTGATCTACCCTCGGCCGAGGGACCCATGGCAGGCCGGCGGGCCCTGTTGACTCGCCGCCGAGGGGTCTTGGATATGAGTACGCGGATATGTGCCCCGGCTGGCTAGTTAACCAAGCCGAGGCACAAGAGACAGCCGCCGACAAATCTTTGCGTCGGTTAAATTTGTCTAAGTCGTTGACTTGCTGTGGATATCTTTGACCTTGCTCAGTATGTTGACTCGGTCAGCGGGTGCAGAATATGCCCCATCAGGTACCATTTGAACCATCGCAACCTCGCGATTGATATGTCCGTCACAGATCAAAATTTGTGATTTAAATATAACACATTATATATCAATGCTCGTTTTGTTTTGTTCACGTCTTTACTTACAAATTACTAAAAACTTATAAAAAAATTGATATTCAAAGTGTATTCGGTAAGGCAATTTAAACAAGATCTCGCATGCCTATCTTTTACTCCCTCCTATACCGAATAACCGTCCCATTTCGACAATGGCACAAGAATTAAGAAAGGGAGTTAAATAATGCAAAATATTGTGGTGAGGTGAGGTAATTGGAGAGATGACAGGTATTATTGTGAGTGAAGTGATTAAAATTAGTATTGTGTGTGTGCGCGCGCGCGCGTGAGGTGGGGGTATTGATGTATTATTGTGGGTTGAAGTGAAAAAAATAAGTATAAAACCTTACCAGAAATAGCAAATGGCACAGTTATGTGAATAGACGGAAATGACAAATGAAACAGTTATTGAGAATAGGAGGGATGTGTTATTATATTTCTAGTTTGTTGTCGTATTTCATTGTTAGGTGTCTTAGTTAATTGTTGTCCTTTCTATTTTAAGAATGCATATGATGAACAATTTTATCTTACACGTTCAATTTGATACACTTGTCATTACTAATTGACACCCTCGCTTTCCTTGGTCTTTGTGTCAAAATCAAAGAACAACAATCTGAGTACTGTTAAATAAATAAGTAACACGTATTATATTTGTTTAGCTTTTTATTTTCACGAAATCTAATTGAAGACGGGGCGATATCCGTCACAAGCTTGTGACGGATACCGTTTCCTCTCACAAAATACTCATGAGAGGTGAGTGGGGGGAAGCACATGGGGGTGGTCCACCTTGTCCCCTCCCCCTTTTTGTGAGAGGTTCACAAGGAAGATGCTTTGTTCTATTTTAGCAATGTCTTTAATGAAGAGTGAGATGATTCACATTCAATTTGAGGTACTCGAGTAAATTTTTTAAAAAAAGAAAAGGGAAAAAAAACTAAATTGAATAACTAAAATCGAATAAATATTAAGACGGATATAGAGATGCTCCAATTGTGACATCAACCCAAAACACAGTCAGAGGATGGATACCAAGTTACTACTCTCCGTACAAGTTACTACTCTTACTAGTTACCAGACATAAAATACGAAGTAAAAAGCGTAATTAAAAGGAAAAAAAAAAAAAAAAAAAAAAAAAATCTGAAACCCATGCATGATTAACTAGGCTGGCATGGATTCTGTGATGCATCTCATTGTTGTGCCAAGAATTTTCCACAATCCAATATTCGGATTCCACGTGTTCTTTGTAGGTGGCGATTCCATTCTCTAAGTATTCACGGACAACCATGACACGGCCCGATCCAATAATCGTCATCGCGTGAGACTCAGTACCCGGGGACAGTATCCAAATCCATAGTAAACACACCCGGCTTCTGGTGGAAAGGTGTTGGTCGGAAAGATGCCGATCACGAAGGGACCACCCAGGGGGAGAAAAAGTTCTCTTCCAGCTGAAGAAAATTTATGGTATTATAATAACGGTAGTAGGTTTAAAAGTGAGAGAGAGTGATAACATGACCCTCAGGTTGAGAAAGAGGAAAACCTCTCTAGCCCCTCCCACTTGCTCCTTCCATCACAAATGAGAATTTATTTTAAAAGTAATGATTTAATTGTGTTTTTTTTTTCCTTGAATTAAAGTGATAAAGACTTGTGGAGTACATTAATCCATCAGAGATACTCACAACTTCAACCAAACATTGAGACTTTTGAGGTCGACCATAAATGGCTGCGTTGTTATGCTAGGGAAGCTTTGGCCTATTTTGAAAAGAAGGCGGTCAGTTTTCTCTTGCCCTATTTTTCATTTCATCAACTTATGTTCTAATTATCGTTATACATATAAATGAAAGGGAGTTTTGGCGCATCGGTTAAGTTGTCGTGAAGTCACGAGTTCAAGTCTTTGGAGCGGCCTCTTGCCAAAATGACAATGAAAGACTTGCCCTTATTATACCCTTATGATGGGACTCTTTCCTAGACCCTCGCCTAGTGTGGACGTCAAAGCTCATGAAAATACATATAAGCTGAGTTACTAAAAATGTCTACTTTTTTTTTTTTTCTTCTAATGTTTTTTTTTTCTTGATCGGATATGGTAACAAGGTGAAGTTTATAGATATGAGGGACCCAGATCCATGTGTTTGTGTTCGTTACCAGACTCGGAATACAAGGTCACACACATAAACTTCTTTGTTAGGCCTAACGGCAAATTTTCAGAGTCGCTCTTTTTTGCGTCGCTAGAACACGGACCCGTTCGGAAAGTTGTGGAATGTTGCACCGTGACTCTGTCCAAGACTAGTGATGATGTTGTGCCATATATTAAACATCCTAAAGATGTTGATTGTTCAGAATGTTCTAAATTTGGTGATGCTGTACTTTGCTTTGAGATTGAAGAGGAGTATTCTATACCTTGATCTTCTAGTCTTTTGTCTTCTGTTGTCTAGTTCATTAAGGAGCATTATTCTAAAAGTCATTTTTTCTTATTTGTAGGATTACAAGGAATATTTGAAAAGTAAATTATTCTAAACGTAAATTATTCTGAAAGTAAATTATTCTAAAAGTCATGTTTTCTTGTTCAGAACTCGGGAGTCATAGCTTTGTGGATTAAGCAATAAACAAGTTGGAATTCAATAGATATAACTAAATTGGCAAATCAATTACGAAAAATTTCCAAGTAACTGCCTTTTGTTTTATTCAAATGAATTGATTAAGTGATAATACGTTCTCACCGTTCTCACCGAGTAATCGTTCTCACCAGATCCTAAATATATCGTCAACGTATATTTTCCACAATCACTACACGTTGCCACGGATTATTAGTATTTTGTCACGAATATTGTTACGTTTATTAGTGTTTTGTCACGATTATTGTTATTATTATTAATATTAGGAATAATTATAAATAACCACCACATATGTGCTTTTTTTTTTCAAATTACCATCGCGTATTTGCGTTTTTACAAATAACGCCGGGACTTTTACGTATACTCCCCAATCACCACCGTATTTTAACTCCGAACATCATTTTTCTTATTACCTGTCTTGTTAACTTACGATTTACGCTAAATACTCATATTGCCCTATTCTAATTACACAAACTAACTCTACAAAAACCTAACATGCCCATATCACGTTTTCCCTAATTTCCCAAATCAATTTATATTTCAAACCCTAAATTTCCAAAATTGCCAAATCATTCTATCATTTTCAACCCCATAGACGAAATTACTATTTTTTTTGATTCGTTTTACTTCTTTCAAGTCCTTTTTTTTTTCTTTTTTTTTTTTCATATTTCCCCTGCATTTATCAACTACATTCAGTGTGAATTGAGAAATTTTAGGTCTTCCTTATTATCAAGCACGAGGTCTAGCATTTCTGAGGGATTCGGTAACCTCTAATGTCACAGCCATCTAATCATTTTCAAACAACTGTGTGCGTATTCGTCATCAATTTTGATAATTCAATTACCAATTTTCTGGTTCTAAATGTTTGTATTTCAGATGTAAAAAAATTGCCAAGGATCCTCTCCAATACCAAACAAGTATTGGAGGGTCCAGTACAAATCTAAGAGTTAAAAAACTGCTCACAATGAAATCTAATGCTAACAATTGCTATGTACAATAAATTTGCTAACAATTGCTAGGTACAATAAATTTTTGAAGGGAGCAAATCAATTACCATTATTTCTTGGCCTTTAGATTTCAGGACAATCATTTCTGACCCTTGGATGAGGGGTAATGGACCATCCAGTACATTTTTGGTACTGGAGAGGATTCTTCCTCAAAAAAATTCTAGTAACTTTCTTAATTTACACATGTAATTGTAATATGGATTGAGAATATATGTTTCTGGTAAACCTCTAACGTCACATCCATCTAATCCTTTTCAAACCTCTAATGTCACAGCCATCTATTCCAGATGTGTGATAATCGAAAACGATTGTTTCAGAACTTACGCAGAATTAGGAGGAGGTGGTAGTAACGGCGGAGTACGGTGGAGAATATAAGGATCATTAGCGTGCTGACTCATTCTCTGAGTAACTGAGCAAGAACAACAATGGCGGGCTTTTTTTGTAAAGATCCCGATCTTCCTAGTAATATGCGGGACAAACATCGTTTTAAGTTGTCCAAGCGAGTTCATCTTATTAGGTGTCTCGTCAAGGCCAATTCGAAGTCGAACGGTTGTATTTTCTTTCAAAAAGGCGATTCATGACTGCAATAAAAGGAGAAAGGATGACTCGTAACAGTGGTGGAAGTCAACCTTTTTTGTTTTGCGGTTTCATAATCAGGTTGGGTTTTTGAAGCCCGAATTTCTCAGCCTTTTGGAAGGAAATAGGCAGATCGTGCTGTTGTTAGGCTGCATAATGCATTGAAGTTGGAGTTCCTTCTTTTCAAGAAGCCCATCAAGTCTTGTAGAAAGAATCTCACGGTCACGCCTTGGACCTGGGTTCTGTTCCTCCCTCTGTTCTGGTTTCAAAGGAGCTATTTGGGTAAGTTCCTAGCGTTATTATAGTATATAACTATTTTAATACCTGTGTTCTAGTTAAGTGCATATGAGAGCGCATAATGGCACGGTTGGTTGTTATACCATTTAGAGACAATACATTTGGCAAGTTGAAACGATCATAGGCTCGGAAAGGAGGCTTACATAAGAGCCCTTTCATGACATATCAATGAAAATTACCCTTTGTGTCTAATAAAAAAAAAATCATCTTTTACTTAACCTTTGTATCAAAAGCCTATTTCTATGAGATTTTTTAGAAAGTTCTTTTTCAAAGTTGAAAAAGCAGAAGAAAGAAAGGAGCTCCTGGCCCAACCCTAGACACTCTAAGATCCTTTTTCAAACCTGCTCCCCCTGCATACTCAAAAGAGAGCGCTGGTTAAAAAACAATCATTTTCTTTTGTTTCTTGCTCTCTCTTAGCAACGGGAAAGGAGTCTATCTATCTGCCTAGCTTTGGTAGATTTCCTCTAACGCAATCTAAAAAAATTCTACGAATCCTTTTTTGGATAAGTCCGACGACTCAGCAGCAGTGCGGAATTGACTTTCTCGTCCGGTGGATCTGATCTATAGTTAGGGGACAATACATACCAAAAGGTTCGAAGAAAGGAAGATAAGAAAGCAGAAAAAAAAGGATTGATTTGAACCTGTAGCCAAGCCAAGGTGAAAGGTATTTAAAATTTAATAATAATATATATTAGATTCGATTATATTGACAATTTCAAAAAACTGTTCATACTATGAACATAGTATGATGGCAGTTGGGGATCTCATCTTCGGATTTTATGCTTTCATCCCCGCTCTGTTAACCAAAGCTAATCCACTTCCCTACTGAAGGCATGTAAGTCAGCCTTGTGTGAGGTGAGTACCAAGAATTTTATATCCAAGAACAGATGGTATTCCAGCAAGATAGCAAATTGGTTTACCATTGCACTGCGTCTAATTAGAAAGAGTTATACTAGAACAATGACTTCTTTTAAAAGCCCCGCCTAGTCTTCTTTTATCAAAAGAATCGCATGCAGTTAGCTCAAGTGAAGCAGGCGTCTTTTGTTCTTTCTGCTCTGCAACCGGGAAGTGAACGAATTCAACTGAAAAGTGGTGCTAAGTTGCCAACTAGACTCTCTCGCTCACAATTATGCTTTTCAGGTCCGGGTTTGGTCTTTTTTATTTACCTTTATAGTAGTCTCTACTCTTTAGTAGTAATTAAAAAGTTTGTACTTAAATAACGCCTAAAATATAAACAAATACTTATGTAAGACGATCTTAGACAAGTATATTGTAGAACCGATTTTTATTTATTTAGTACTTATACCCACTTGTGAATATAGGTATATTTTGATTCGTTTTACACTATCTTTGTGTAAACCGTCTTACATAAGACCAGTAAAAAATTATAAAATAAAGCGTTGAAGCGAGTAATAGTTATCAATTTCAAGCCTTTTATTGTATTTCGGTATAAAATAGTTTTTACTAAGTACAATTATCTTTAACTCTAACCCAACGTATATTCGATTCCCGAATCCCTCCCCGCATAAACCGTCTTACATAAGACCAGTAAAAAATTATAAAATAAAGCGTTGAAGCGAGTAATAGTTATCAATTTCAAGCCTTTTATTGTATTTCGGTATAAAATAGTTTTTACTAAGTACAATTATCTTTAACTCTAACCCAACGTATATTCGATTCCTGAATCCCTCCCCGCATACAAGTCAGACCTCGGTCAGGCTTAAGGGAGCTTGATTTGGACCGCTTCCTCACATATGATAGGTCGGGCTCGACTAGACTTGGCAAACCGACCCCATCCGAATGACCCGACAAGTATAACCCGACTTGCACCCGAATTTGACCCGAGTCTCGAATTGAGCCGACCTTATTCAACTCGTCCCGAATATTTATTATAGCATACTAATCGTTATTCCCAAATAATTTGATAATAGTAACACGTTAGAAAACAAGCCGAATCCAAAACGACCCAACCAATTACCAATGAAGGCCTTTTTTTTTTTTCTTTTTCAAATCCGAGTTAACCTGAATCGTTTTACCCGTTTGCCAGGCCTAGGCCAGAGCGACACTAACCCCAACATTATGTCCAAGGCGCCACACTACTTTTAATTAATTAGTTTAACAATAAGTCTCTTTTATGATGGGTATATTCGTCACAAGCCTATGACAGATTAAATATCACTCTATATATGTAAATAAGACAAAAGTAGGGTGCATAAGAAGTCATAAATGATTTATTTTTATCTACTTATATAAATTTACAAAAATTTCAGAGAGACGGTCTCTCAATAGCGTTATTGATAGACCTCTCACATGATAGGGTGAGGGGCCCACCAAACTTTTTTTTTTCCTATTATGTCTCCCACTAAATTAATGAGAGACGGTCTCTCATAAAACCCACTAAAATTAATTTTATTTGACCTGTTATAAACTTGTAACTAATATTATCCATCATAAATGAGAATTTGTTTTAGTTAAATTCATCCCAATCTAATCCAATCAATTTTATTTCACTTAAAATAAAGAAAGAATGCCTAACAAGTTGTTCAACTAGTTGTTAAGTATGATTTGATGGAATGATAGCTATATTTATTCCTCCACATGCAACTAGTACACAAAATTACTGTTAGTAGGAGTGGATAACCATGTCAATTGTCAAGTTTAGTAAAATAAATACACCAAGAAAAATAAAATAGCTTGATTCCTTCATCTGCATGATACTTGCTTCACTAAAACAAAAGAAAACAAATCGGAATTTCAGGTATCTTTATTACAAGCCTCTAGGCTCTTCTACATGTTTTTGTTGTGTTATTGTTAAGTTTAATAATAATGGCACGTTGATGAAAACCATATTATCTTTAATATTTTACGCAAATTCTTGTTTAAGACGACAATATTAGTCTTAAACTTCAAACAGTTTAAGTATGGTAAATGAACGAAAGGATGATCTCTAGTTAGGATTAACAAATGGTCGTTGTGGACCCGTTTTCATCTTAAGATGTATACTTCCGTCTTAAGAGAGACTTACTTCCGTATAAACGTGACTATGATATTACATGCATTCTGTTACTCATCTGAACTGTTTCTGTAATGAAGTTCTGTTATAAGAAAAATCACCAAAATCATAATTTGTTTTTTGTATTCCGGATGTAAACATTATGAATAGTTTGTAAGATCATTGACAGATCCATGTATATATTTTAATTCAATATTAATTTTTGTGCATTTTTCCGATTTTGTGCTAACAAAGTAAAATGCATGATTTCTGTATTACCAGTAGCTTTAAAAGTAATCCGATTATTCGCCTCGACAGGAACCAAGTAATGGAGTATGAGAAGCGTACGATAGTATGTTGCCTGTATGCAGCTTCTAATTTGGGACATTTTCCGCGAAAACCCAGATCAAAGGTTCTTCGCCTTGGCGGGAAAAGGCCTATGGAAATGGAATTCAATGCTGTAGCTTTTCCCAGTAAAAGGAGAATGTTAATTTTTAATCACACTGATTTGTCTAATGGTTAGTTATATATAGTTTTTTTTTTTTTTTTTTTTTTTTTGATGACGAGGGGGTTGAATCCCCGGGCCCATGCATTCCCGCACCACCACATGGACCATGTAAGCCACCCCTTCGGGGGCTGTAGTGGCCAAGTGATCGTCGCTCCAGCTGGTAGTCGAACCCGGGACCTCTCAACTTTTGCATTTCTGCAAGCTTTAAGGTTTAACTCGGCTACCAGTGGACTAACACCACTTGGTTGGTGTTATATATAGTTATCATACATTGGAAATTTCAGTTCAACTTGCATGATTTTAGGTTCTAATAAGAACAGAGAACAATATGAGAAGACGGTGTTGCAGGAAAGTGGATACTGTACTGAACAGGCAAGGAAGATTAGCTTAGAGAACGATATCTGTATGTCGAGAAAAGGAAAGGGTAAGATGGTTCAGGAGATTGGACCACAAACACCTTCACCTTCAAAATGGAAGTCCAGTTTAGAAAATAAGGTAGAATCCGCTTGCTATAACACTCGGAGAAGGCGTCTGGAATTAGATGGCGCATCTTTGCCATGTAAAAGGAGGAGCTTGATGTCAAATGAGACTAATATGGCTAATGTGGAGTCCAAAGAGACCTTTAACACTCGACAAGATAAGAAAGGAAGAGACAAAATCGGGGTGGTGGGACCTCAGACACCTTCACCGGCAAAAGGAAAAGGAGTGAGAGGTCCGACAAATGATGGGATCACCCAATTAAAATCAGACGCCTGTAGGAAAGAACCTGAGTCGGTTTATGTTTCAAACAAGGTAGAGAAGGCTTACTATTATACTCGCTGCGTAAAAAATCTTGTGATAAACGAGTTGACGCGTGGACAAGTGGTGAGTAATCGACCTAGCAGGACCGACACTGACCAACGTCCAAAAAGGACTGGTCAATTGATGGACGAAAGAAGAGTCTCCTTCAAGGGCCTGAAAAAGAAGAAAAGGAAAATAAGAAAAGTCGATAATGTTGAAAGGAAGGCCACAACGGCATGGTACGAATTGCTGAGTGCTGTTCCCTCGGACAATGTTGATGGCATTTGGCCTGAAGTACTGTTCATTGTTAAAGTAGGCAAAGTTCAAGGTACTCTTTGAATAATTTTAGGTGACTTTACGGAATCATGAGTCATATGTAGACAGTGGCGGAGCCAGGATTTAAAGAGTTGTAGTATTAGGTTTGAAAATTTCATCCACGAGCAGGGCGAGCGTTCCTGCTAACCCCCCCTAGCTCCACCACTGTATGTTGATACTCAAAAGCTAAATATTTTGGTAATGCGCTAATTCTGTGTCTGACGATAATCTACCACTATCTATGCAGGTCCAAGATTATACCGGCCATGGAAAGGATCAGTTTTAGATTCGGTTCTTGGTACTCTCTTGACTCAGAGAGTCGGTGATGACACTTCGAGGTATGATTCTATCTTTTAAGACTTAATTATGATACAACAGAATAATCTAACGTCGTAAAATCTTGATGCAGTTCTGCCTTCATGTCTCTTAGCATGAAGTTTCCGCAGGATTCTGATTGCGATCTGTACAGTCGGCATCACAGAATACTGAGACAGAAAAGATCAAATGCTTGTTCTAATTTTGACTCCGGTCATAAGACGGGGAATATGTCTAATTTTGGAAAACAAAGAAGGATTCCTTTTAATGAAATGAATTGGAGGAAATCAAAGGAAGGCAAAATTCCCGAGGAAGAGGGCGATTCTGATTGGGAAAAATTAAGGAAAGAAGGAGGTTCAGTAAGAGATGCTGCTAAAGTCGATTCTGTTGACTGGTATGCTGTTATGCGATCAAATGTTGACGATGTTGCTGAGGCCATTTTTGTAAGGGGGATGAACCAGAAGCTTGCTATTCGCATTAAAGTCCGTCTCCTTGTCCTTGTTTTCAATGGCTATTTGATCATTCCATTTCTCAAATGAAGAAAAAATATATGTCAAAAATGGCCAATTTTGTCGCAGGATTTTCTGAACCGGCTTGTGTTGGATTACGGAAATTTGGACCTTGAATGGCTGAGAAACATCCCGCCTCAAAAAACCAAGTAAGCACAGATATTTTTATGCATAAATTAGTCATGTCCATGAGACAGGTCGGATATGTGATGCGTGTGTTTATGTGATGCGTACTTGTAGGGATTTTCTTCTCAGTATATACGGAATTGGGCTGAAGAGTACAGAATGTATCCGTCTCTTGACACTTCGACAACCAGCCTTTCCGGTAAGGATCTTTGGAAATTTACCTTATTTATCTGGTGCTACCTAGTCGAGTAGCTTACTTTGTAATGTTATCAATAATGTAAGTTATTCACCTTCTGTCAAAAAAAAAAAAAAAAAGTCTCTTGAAAGACGATTCCAGAAGATTAAATCCTCAATACTGTCGTCTCACGATAATTTTATTACGAGATCATCTGATATGAGACTTTTTGATAATTTTATTCATTTGAGTATGAAACTAACATGGTCATCCCTTGTACAAGGTTGATGTTAATGTTGCTCGGGTAACAGTGCGGCTAGGTTGGGTTCCCGCTCCATCAATCAGTGACGCCATTTTAATGCGTCTGTTGGAACAGTAAGGATTTCTTAATCACATTCGTATTGAAAGACCTTTGATGACATAACAGTCTAAGATATACTCCGTATTTTACATGTAGGAGTTCCAAGTTACATGATCGGATACATCACTACCTTTCACAGCGATTGTCCAAATTTGATAAAGACACTCTGTATGATTCTCTTTACCGTATATTAATAAGAACGTAACCATACATCAAGTTGCACGGGAATCCCCATGTTCTCGTACATGACTTTAATTTTTTTTTTTTTAAACTAAAATGATTTTTCTTGATGCAAACATCTGATGTACTGTTCTCTCTTAGGTACCAACTTCACTGTCATATGATTACTTTTGGGAAGGTATGTGGAGCAAAACCATCCTCGGGGAATTTAAGTTTACAACCGACTTGTTCAGATTGAAAACATAGTGACTTGGTATCGTTTACAGGTTTTCTGCACAAGACAGAACCCTAATTGCGCTGAATGTCCAATGAGATCAGACTGTAGATACTATGCTAGTCTAGCTAACAACTCTTCGCCCTTCGTCCACGAAAAAGATATAGAAGACATGGGCAATTCTCGAAGAATTGTAACAAAAGCAGAAGTAACAATGTCAATACAGAAGGAAGCTACCATCTACACCAACCCTGATGACTCTATCGCTCCAAAGACTCCTGTTAAATTTCCATTGCCGAGATGCCAAAGCACCAGAGTCAAGAAAAATACTTCTGTAAAAGCGAGACAGTTTGGTGGAAGTAAGACAAGGACAGGACACTTCATGTGAGTTTGCTATTTCTGATGTGCTTCTGGTATTAAAATTTTGAGGCGGGGACTCGAGGAGGTCTTACCCTAGAATTACTCCAAAACCTTTAATAATCGGTTGTGATGAGATGTCGTTAATACCATGGATCTGTTTATTAGCTAATTTATACAAATAAGGGCCAGTCTGCGTAACTAATCGGATTTCTGATGCAGCTATGAACTTCCGGATTTGCATCCTTTTCTGGAAACAGTAAGTATCTTTTCAATAATGCATAGTTATGGCCTTTTTTTTTTTGGGATATTCTACATGGTACCCCTCAATTTTTCGACTTTCTACATGGTACCCCTACACTTTTTAAAACATACATGGTACCCCTAATTGTTGTCATTATCACTAAGTGTACCCCTAAATTTTATTTTCCATCAATTAAACTCAGTTTTAGGCGTTAGATTATGACTTGGACGCGTAACCAAACTTGTCATTTATTATCCCATGACATAAGGACTCTATTAGGCTCAATATCCATCTCGATCCTCATATTTATTGATATATATGGGCTAAAAAAATTTTGACGGAAAATTTATTGATTCCTTGCCAAATTATCACGTCCAAAGATGAATATTGAGCCTAATAGAGTCCTTATGTCATGGGATGATAAATAACAAGTTTGGTTACGCGTCCAAATAATCACTTAACGCCTAAAACTGAGTTTAATTGACGGAAAATAAAGCTTAGGGGTATACTTAGTGATAATGACAACAATTAGGGGTACCATGTATGTTTTAAAAAGTGTAGGGGTACCATGTAGAAAGTTGAAAAATTAAGGGGTACCATGTAGAATATCTTTTTTTTTTTGGTTTGTGATCAGATAAAATGACTATTTAATGAAATGTTGCAGTTTGAAGATCGAGACCCTGACGATCCATCTCCGTATCTTCTTGTCACTTGGGAGACAGGTAACAATAAGCTCAATTATTCGCCTAATGATCTTATTCGGCTATTATTACCTTCTGGTCTATTATTTGATCAGTAATTAAATTCTGATGTCGAAAAGAGTAATGATTATGTTTCAGATCTCACAAAACCCGGAGAGACCTCGGCAAATAAGTCTCCAAGCACTAATTGTGTAAAAGGATCTAAAACAGTTCCCGGAACAATCATGGTAAGATATATGAACGCTCACGTTTTACTTCAAAGAAATTGCTGGTTTAACATATCTCTGTATCGCAACATTACGCTTGTGACCACAGATTCCATGCAGAACAGCATTGAAAGGGAACTTTCCGCTTAATGCGACTCATTTTCAGGCAAATGAGGTTCGTCACCTGAACTCATTTTATGTTGTCGAGGAGAAGCTTCGATTTATTTGATCATTGTTTTACTTTATTTTATTTTATTTTATCAGGTTTTTGCAGATTGGCAGACTAGCCAAATACCATTCGACATCCCGGTCAGAACACTTGAGGGAGTTCCTCGTAAACAATTGTATTGTGGCTCTAGTTTGACAAACATTGTTAAAGGTTAAACATTCTTACTATCATCTTCTTTGCTCTATTATACGGAGTATTAAATATATATACTGAGTAGGGGTGATCAAATGCGAAATTGGATTGCTCGACGTGAATTTTTGTCCCACAGTCAAGCTAGCTAGCTAGCTAGCGGGTTTGAGACTGATGACAACCAAGCCCATGTAGTTTTTTGAAATGCATTTTTATTACCTGCCTGTAGCTTGTAGGTAGATCAGACCTGGCAAAACGGGGTCAATGGGTCGGGTTAGTTCGGGTCTCTCGTTGATTTCGGGTTGATTCGGGTCGGGACAGGTCTTTTCGGGTTTGTTGGTCGGGTCAGTTAGAGTAATATTTTGTCGGGTCATTTTCGGGTATGGTGGTTTCGGATCGGGTCATTTAGGGTCAGGTCAAGAAAATTTGGGTCGGGTCGGGTCAATTCAGGTTTTCGGGGTCACTTCAGGTCTCGGGTCGAGTTGCTTTTGCCAGGTCTAGGTAGATGGACACGTAATATGGGCGAAACGTCCAGCGTCTCTAATATTGAGGGAATTGATCTGGAAAATGATGGTATACTATTATTTGAAAAATGTGGTGTGAAACTGAGAGCTAGTGCTATAAGTCTTTACATAAACTGTTGTCAATGCCAGGTTGCTCGGCGAATGATATCCGTCGGCTTTTTCATGAAGGTATGTTCTTGATTGTTTGGTGATCCAAGATTGTTGGTATATAGAAGTAATTTTCATGTAATAATCTAGTATATAATTTATGCAGGTTATATATGTACCCGGTCTTTTGACCGGAAAACATATGCCACAAGATCTCTAGATGGACGATGGCGTAAATTAACCATTACCAAAAAGACAAGTATCAAGAGAGAAAGATGTTGAAAAGTTCTTACCTACTCGGATTTGTCACAAGTCGCAACAAGTGAGCCGACTGGCTAGGACTTCGGGTGAAAACTTTTTGGGTGACGCTCATGCTCGTTTCATGGAATTTAACTTAGGAAGTCATCTCTCTGTATATACGAAACATATTACATTTTGCCCAACTTTGATGTCTAGTTCTTCATTTTGTATCACTAACTGCCTAGTTTCTTATGTTAATGGAGTAGCCGCTGGGTGACAAACGAAATTGCTCGAGATCCTTTAGTTCATACGGATACATGTTAAGAGCATCACCCACCACCAGGCGGTAATTTCACGCAATATACAAAGCAAAAGAGAATGCAACCGGGATTGCAAATTGGTAAATAGGATGGCGGGCGTCAACATTCGACATTGTCCATATTTCGTGTAATTTGCAGGCCCCCTCTCGTCAATTACATGAATGTAGTACATTATTCACTAGATATCCGCGAAAAAAAAAAGTGAACTTTTATAATACAAAAAGGATAGAACAAATAATTTCGAGGCTTTTGAGCACTTTAAAAATTGTCGATATTACATTGTGGGATCAATATTGTACAAAGACGTGATATTTATCACGCCTTTTGTCTCAAAAGCTACTACCTATGGCCTCGTAAAGGGATTTGATATAAACAACCGTAACTTTGTATTGGAAAGACGTACAGCCGCCATTTCAGTAAACCAATCACTTAACCCCTCAGAACAAAAGGAGAGACGACAACTCGATGAGGTGGTACTAGCCTAATCAATGCTGTCCTTGGGAAGGGAATTTTGTGTGTAGGAAGAACGAATTTTCAATACGACCTAATTGTGATATTGGTTCAAGAACTGCTGTCCTGTACATGGTTTACAGACCTGAGATTATATGACTTCCTTTTCAAGCTTTAAAACGGCCATGAATGCTTCTTGAGGTACATCCACTTTGCCAATGGACTTCATCCTCTTCTTTCCTTCGGCCTGACAAAAGAAACAAGGGTAAATACTGTGAAGTGCAGACGTTGCATTGTTGAAACGTAAACTAGCTGTTTTAGGCTTGCATTGCGGAAATAAATGTTCAATCCCACTGGCTAATATGGGATAGTATCCTAGAACGAAAACTGCCACAGATGACACTTTTCCCAATAAAAACATAAAATTTAGCAATAGTTCCTACTCCGTATGAAGTAAACTATTGCTAGCCACAGATGAAACGTAAACTCTCACTCTGTCTCATTTATTTATTTACGTTTGTTCTAAATTCCTCTCACAAGAAAAAAAATACACGGAAAGAAATGGGCGAGACACAGGAAGTCTGAGCCCTTGGGCTAAATATTCAGTTCTTCCGTTACTATTAGGGTCGAGGTACTAGTTAAACATGAATAAATTAGGCATTAAGGAGTATATCATTAGCCAACTGCCCTTAATTATTTATTTAGCTAAAATAGAAATGAATCTATGTGAGATGCAGCACCTGTTTCCTCAGCAGTTTCTTTTTCCTTGTTATGTCACCCCCTGCATAAAGAACCGATAAATAATGAGGTAAAAAAATCAAAAATACACCACATAAAACAATAAATAATTCTGTCGATTGCTTAATGTTATGTCTTATGTCCAAAGCTTCAATCTTTCCGAATCCTCAACATGTTCGAAAACATCATGAACCAAAAACTAATCTCGAGTACTTAAAAACGAGGAAAACCCTAACTCTCAAGCATACTACAAGTTCGACTCACCATAGCATTTGGCTAAAACGTCTTTCCTGATTGCAGAAATAGCTTCACTGGCGATAACTTTGGAGCCAATGCATGCCTGTCAATGAATCCCATGTTCAGAATATTGTATGACTTAAAGGACAACAGAGTAATTGTTTTGGCTACAAATCGCAATGGAAGATAACACGTAAACAGCCATTTCGTTGCTGCCAAACAAAAATTAAATCCAAATTTCCAACGTCCTTGAAGATGAAATTATGCAAATTTTAATTCAAATGGGAAAAAAACACCTATATGTCATTTATTTTCGGCTGGGAAAAAGTATATACTATTCCCTTTTATATACCACTCTTTCAATTTTACCCCCTTTAACAAAAATTAAAAATTACTACCACACAAAATGCCCTTTTCCGGGGAAAAAAGATGTTCTCCCAAATGGAAGTAATAATTACCTCCCTTTCTCCACTCTCCATTTACTACCACTTTCTTCCTCTTTCCTTTTGTTTTGAGCTCTATTACACCGATAAAAAATAACCCTATCCCAAGCAAGTCCGAAGGAGCTAGGAGCTCACAAAAGATCACGACGGCCTCATGCTAACATGTATAGTTTTATCCTCAATCTCTAACAGATAAGGGCCATTTGTGTGCAAATACCTTTCCAAGGGTAACAGGAGGTAACGATCAAGTATCAAAGTTAACTGGAAATGTAGATGTACCGTGTGCTAGCTTGGTGACCAGTCTTCTGAAAGCCTTACAATCATACGCAGAAAAGATAAGATGCAGAACTTACTTGTATAGGTACTTTAAACATCTGTCGTGGTATAAGCTCCTTCAGTTTTTGAGTCAAAGCCCGTCCCACGCCATATGCCTGATGCAGGATCACACCATTTAAACAAAAAATGTAAAGTAAATCCAGAATTCATAAGCATTACACTGAATGTAGGGAAGCATTTTTCACTTTATTTGTTTGGATGGAGCTTTACTCTCTTTCCGTTTTCACTTTTAATGACGCTATATTTACGCATACTACCCCATTCCATCACTTCCTCAATGAAGTTTCTTATATTAAAACCCTTACAGATGTATGTTGGACATGTTACTTCTGGCTAGTTAGAGAACAGCGTTCTGCAAAACTATTAACCTAGTAAGACCGCATGAACACCCTAGCTTACCTTATCCTTGTGGACAATAGTTGCTAAAGGCTCCACACGATCACCATTTATTTGGATATCAAGCTTAACCAAATCACTTTCCCGATACCTGGCATTCAAATGGAAGACTAATTTCATCATAAAGGCAGTGTCAAACCTAACATCAAACCGGTAAGAGACGAAAGCAAAAATAGGATTTGGCCACTGGAAATTTAAACTAAAGAAGCATGCTAATGGATGGTATTATATCTAGGTTTGAGACATGATCTTGGAATTGGCGACCACGGCCTGGTCTCAGTTGTTGCAGAATAGATGGGGCTTCAATGACCTCAAAATGCAGTAAAAAAGGGCAGCCCGGTGCACGAAGGCGTTCCCGCTAGGCGAGGGTCCGGGGAAGGGTCCCACCACAAGGGTGTAATTGGGGCAAGCCTTCCCTTGCCATTTTGGCAAGAGGACGCTCCAAGGACTTGAACCCGTGACCTCACGGTCACAAAGCAACACCTTAACCAGTGCGCCAACGCTCCCCTTCCGACCTCAAAATGCAGTAACTTGCAAAAATTTTAATAACTCAGACCGCGATGCGATATCACAGGAAAATTAGGATCATTCATTTCCGGATGAAGCTGAAGATTCTTTGCTCTTTGGTTTTTGGTCTTTGAGATATAACGGACTAAAAACAAAAGGCACTTAATACCGCGGATGATGCGTGTAAACAGGACTATCAAAACCAGATATGTACATAAAAGAGAGAGAAAAAGGTACCCGACAACGGCATATTCCATGCTGGCATAGCCCTTACTCCTGGACTTCAGCTGGTCGAAAAAATCACCCACCATCTGCAATAACAGAATATTGAATTTCAAAAAATCGCACCAGTATGTATAAAAACGAACAAATGAACTACAACAAAAACTAAAACTAAGGTAGCTACCTCTGCCAAAGGCATTTCATAGATTAGCGATGCCCTATTTTCAGCAATATATTTCATTTCCTTAAACTCTCCCCTTCTTTCTTGGGCCAGCTCCATCAAAGGACCAATATACTCTTTAGGTGTGAGTAGCTCAATCTGCAGCCAATCAAATAGAAATATTGCTATGGCATATGCAAAACGTAAAAGTAGCTGGAATGGACTTTGAAACAAGAATCAACGATCAGGAAACAGTACCTTCACATATGGCTCTTCAATTGACTTTCTTTTTCCGGGTTCTGGAAGAAGAGACGGATTCGAGCACTCAATCTGAACCAATAAATAAAAGGATGTGTTCCTCAAAAGAAAAAGAAAAAAAGATAATGTTTAAAACTAAAAAACAGCAAATTTGTATCCTTGATATGGATCCTACGGTGACAACATTTTGACCTCTAAATGCGTGCAGTCTTAATGTCTTATCCATATCCAGAGGAGACTATCTTTCATATTAAATGATTCTAACTAAATGATTATCGATGAACACCATACAAAATATCATACACAGTACACCAACCCACCCCAAGAAAGTATCCCCCTCTTTTCTTTCTCTGATTTAAACTATGAGCCTGTTTAAAGAAATAAAAACTGAAACTTAAAATTTCGAATGATCAAACTGAGCAGAATTATAGTACTCACAACCATAAAGAGACTACATAACCAAGTACATCAAAGTTAACAGATAAGTTTATATTTTTAAGAATATAATTACCGTTTCAGTGGCAGTAATCACTCGGTATACAACACTTGGAGCAGTAGTTATCAGAGATAAATTGTATTCCCTTTCCAGTCTTTCCTGCACGATAGTTACAATCAATAAATCCTGCAATTATAGCAGCTTTTAAATAATACTACTATCCCACACCGGCAACAAGAAAAGAATACCTGAATGATTTCCATGTGGAGAAGACCCAAAAAGCCACATCTGAAGCCAAAACCCATTGCAGACGAGGTCTCTGGTTCAAACTACAAAGTAACAAGCCAAATAAATTGGATGATAAATTGGGGCCTTAGGGGGCAAGAAGAATAAACAAATACTTGGAAAATGACTGCAGGAAACACGAAATATTGAAAGTCTGGGAATGCAGGACAGTTGGTTGATTATTATAGAAACTAAAATTATTACATGATTCTACAATTAACTTTTCTCACTCTAAGTATATGATGTCAGCATATTTTAGATTCTTCACAGCAGCAGAGAAGCAAACTATTATGAGTAGCGTAGCCGCTTAAGGTAGGATATAAGATCGGTTTCTTTTGTTAGCAATCAATGAAATAGAAGATATTGTGAAAATTACTTTCAGGGCAGCATCATTCAGCTGCAGCTTTTCGAGTGCATCACGCAAGTCCGGAAACCTGCATCAAAGATAGTGTTCACGAGATTGGGAGGTATATGGTAGTAAATAGAAGTCTGCAATCCACTGTAGAAAAAAGGTTATTACTGATCAGCATCAATGGGAAATAGGCCACAGAAGACCATGGGAGTTGCCTCCTGATATCCAGGTAGAGGGCCCTCCGCCTTCCTCCCAAAGTGAGTGATTGTATCACCAACCCTAGCGTCTGCAACTGATCTTATGGAGGCTGACAGGTATCCGACCTTGAAAATGAAACATAAAAATCATCTATCATGATCGCAAAAGAAAGCGGAGCCAAAACCAGGCAACGGTTTATCTACATGTTACATGTAGAAGGCGAGGTAAACCAAACCAAAAATATTTATCAAGCCTATAATAGAAAGTTGAGCCAAATTATCTTGAAGGCTCTATATACACGCGCAAGACCAGACAGCACACGCGCGCGCACACACACACATACACACACACACTTGTAAGCAAAGTGCAGTTCCATCGTACCTCTCCAGCATACAGCTCATCAACTTGCATTTGAGTAGGAGAAAGAACTCCGATTTCATCAGCAAAGTAATCCTGTGAGTCAAAGTAGTCACTGTCAGTTCCAACAATTCTACCAAGTGTTTATCTACACGATAAGGTCGGTTGGTTTGATTTCTTCTTCAAACATCTCAGCGTTAATGTACAGCTGTGCAGTATCACTTCCTTTACCTAAAGTAAGCGAAGACCTTACATGAAGCATTGTGGTCGACGGTCGTGATATGATAGGTTACACTAAACCACAACAGAAGGCGGACAGAAACAAAATAGGATCAGTAGCTTCGTTAAAATATCCTAAACTAATACACATAGCTGGGGTCACTCAAAATCTCCCGGGTTGTGGAGTTTCACCACACAGAAAGGCATGCCGGCATGGTTCCTACCTAATGAACATGGAATAAAAAATCGCCCCTGATACAGAATCACAAGCAAGTTATAAGGTTTCGGATGCTACCGTGACCACATTTTAAGGCGGTATTGACCACAGTTATAACACAGCGACCAGATCGAGTCACGACAACCAATTTTGCAATGAAGTTGCAAACCAAGATTGAATACCATGCTAACAATGACAAATGTTGAGTCACGGCACATTCTAAGCTCCACAAAACTGTATCTGTTGTTTGCAATTCGATGATGTTTCACTTGGTTTTGCATCCCTTAAAACAAAACCCATTTACATTCTTTACCATAGTACCTTGAAATCTAATCAAATAAATGCAGGTTCATATAGCCTAAAGCAGCATACACTGTTACTCACCTTTTTACTGTTCATGAAATAAATTCGATCTCCCTTCTTCAAAGTCCCATCAATTATTCGAAAGTATGCAATCACGCCTCTATAGGGATCATAGTAACTGCAAAACACTTCAAAGAAAATATTTTTACCAGCCATAAGACGAGTAGGAAGAATCCAAAAAAAAGGTAAAAAACTTGAAAATAGCAATTAGAAGCTAAGAAGGAAAATATGCATTGTGACGTTTAACTCGGTAGGATAAAATTGCACCACTAGGAATACAATACTTAGTCCTTCTTAGTCTAATTTTAGATTGAAAGAATCTTCGTGGCTTTCATTTACACTCTAGCATACATGGGTAGCTTTACAAACTCCTTACAGAACTGCTGTTCTCTGCTAAAGGTGAATAGCTTTACAGACTTTTTTAGGCTCAGTTCTTTTCAGCTAAGAACATGGCAAGCTGATCATAAAACTAATCGAGCTGAACTGAAAAGAAAAGGACTGTTATAGATTTATAGATATATACTTGCACCTTTTAACCCAAAAAAAAAAAATCCACTCCGTATTAGAATCGTATGGAAGTGTGATCTAAAATCTTTCCAGCGAGTAATAAACTGGTGCGACTTGTAAGTTAAAATTGGAGTTTTAAAAAGTAAGAAATATTAAGTTGAGGAGTTGGCCTAACTTAATCAAACTTAATTTAATCAAAGCTTAGCTGAATAGAACCAAGTTGTTGGAGCTCAGCTTTAATGTTTGAAGTGAACTAAAGTTATTTCGCTGCAAATTGCCAATTTCAAATAAAGCGAAGAGGAGTTATCTCAGAGAACATCCAAATGATTATTATACTACTGCCAGTCTTTCAATTTTCATACATACCCATTGCAAGTCACCACAAGATAAAAAGAGTGTGAGAAAAGGTAGAAAGGCCTTACGCAAGATTACCTATCAAATATTAGGGCTCTTAAGGCCTTTGAGGCAGTCTCAGGAGGTGGAGGAATCTTTCGAACAATGGAATCGAGGATTTCAGTTATACCTATGCCCTCCTATACACCAAACATGCCAGAACTAAGATCAGCCATACCCCAGTGAATAATAGAAATTACATGACAAACACATCAAATTCAACAATATACTTGTCACTGACCTTCGCAGAGCAGCGAATAGCATTGCTACAATCCAATCCAACTATCTAGAAGCAACGAACAATGCATACAAAAAGTGAGTGGCAGCCAGAAAATAGTTATCTCATAAAATACTAGATGCAGTTGTAAAGTGTGTAGGAATTATCTGACTAAAAGTAACTGTCGGCGAATTGATTAAATACAGTGCTAGAATAATGATGCAGTTGTGTTGAACAGTGGTGAGTGAACCTCCTCAATCTCCTTAGCAACGCGATCAGCATCTGCACCGGGTAAATCTATCTTGTTCAGAACCTTCGACAAGCGTAGAACAACAACTTACATTCAGTTAATGTATCCACGATGAGAAAATTCAATATATACCAGCAAATAAATACCAAAAAAACAGATTACAAAAAACGACCGAAAAAAATCAGGTTAAGCATGATATCATCATTAAACTAAAAATTTGATGTATAATAAAACCACAAGAAAATACCAACACAAAATAAACAAGAATATATAAATACGCACCGGTATGATTTCTAAGTTGTTCTCTAACGCCAGATAAACATTAGCTAGAGTTTGAGCTTCCACTCCCTGTAAAGATTATAACATACTTAAAGAAATCAACTCAACGGAATAAAATTTGCAACAGGAATCCCGTCAAGGCAAAGAATTTCAGAGTAGCACGGAAAGCCAGTGTAACAAAGCAAAATTCAAGAATGTGAATGACACAGCTGACCATAGACAAAATGGAGTTTTGGCTCTCTAATGGTGGCAGGATCTTACAATCCTACACTCCGATTCTACTGGTACGACCTGTTAGATTTTTCATTAGTTAATTATTTAGTTTATGAAAAATCCTAAAGTTTTGGCCCATTAAACTGACAGTCAAACTATGAAGCAAAAACTGCCCTATTTTTGCTCCCTTACTTCAGTTGACCACCACCCCACTCTCCATGTTTATGCAACTGATTTTTGATGGAAAAATCAGTATATATACATCATAATTTCTGATTGACAAGGTCACTGAATTCACTCTCAAAAAAGGAAATACACCATCTATATAGTGAGTGCGAGAGTTCGGCACCGAAATCAGAAAAGCATACGGGAAAGACAAGTTTACGGGAACGGGTTTTATTAAATCGGATTATTGGGTAAAGCTGTTCAGGAATACCGATAAGCAATGGCTGGAGGTTTAATTCTCGATCTTAATTTATTGCTTCCGCTTTCAGTTTATTGTATGTTTATTTCAGTAATTTAAACATGCATATTAAGTATAAAAAGCTTACAGTTGGTATCAGAGCGAGTAATCGCCTCTGTCTTGCTTGAATATGAAAACCTAAATTTCCGTTCTGACTTCGTGTGTTGCGATCTAGAATTTATTTTGCAATTATTACTGAATCAGTTTTGCCATATGATATTGAATCTGGAAAAATCTTCATTATTTTTCTTGTTGTTGTTACTCGCTTTTGGAACGGCAAGAGGTTAAAGATGACTAAATTTAATTAGTGGAATTGAAAGCCTACATAAAGAACACGTGTTGTACTGCTTGCCTATGAACTTGCTATTTCGTTTTATTCGTTTGATTCCATATACAAGTATATATGACTCTTAAATTTGTTTTGGAATTTTTTGCAAGTTGCATTCTCCACTGAATGTCTGTCTCAATTTCATCTTGCATAATAAATTGAATAAATCGGTAATTGCATGATATTCGCATATGTTACTTGACTCAGCTTTGTTAATGGTCCTGCATAATTTTTGTCTCTTGTGATGATGGTTTCCATTCGTTTCGTGTCTATTGAAGTGGGTCATACTGTCAATCTTCACATACTGCTTGATACCGTATGATTTACTTTGTATGATACTTCCGGTTGTACTAATGTAGTTTTACAGTATTTGTTTTAATGACCTTCTGTGGCTCTATGTACATATTTATTACGGAGTATTTTTTTGAGAACATGTTTACCGTTCCGTTATAGACTTGTATGAGTGTTTGGATTTTGATATGTACATCATTTGTTTGTCAGTAGACTTTATATACATTGAGTTAGTGTATAAAATAAAGTTTTTAAATGTCAAGTGATTTTAAATTTATTAGTTAGGGAGTAGCCACAGCATCTCTAATTGATTAAATTTTATTTGAAATCGCATGTGGAAACTGGACATTTTATTGTAATTAATTATACGTAATGTGATGAGACTTACCCACAGGAATCTTATTATATTTGTGTGATTAATTAGGATGTTATATTGAATTATGTTTCTTAATATACCCACAGGAGTTGAGAAATGAATATAATTTGATAGTTTCATCATAAAGTTTAATTTTTATGCATCTAATTTGAGTAGACTTTAGCCCACAGGCAAGTTTATGTCACTAGATTCATATAAGCATAATTTACATTGGTAAGTTGTGATAAAGTTAAGTCTCAATTTTTGTTACTAAGCATGTATATTTAAAATTTGCGAAGTTTACCTGGAAGTTCCTATGATATCAAAATAGACGTTCTGAATTAACTGGTGATAATTTTAAGGTGTGGAAGGAAAGAGTTCTATTGCATTTAGGATTCACGCGTTTCGATTATGCTATACAATACGAGGAACCGGCTGAGATAAGCAAAACTAGCACACCAGATGAAGTAGACCATCGTGAAAAGTGGGAGAAATCAAACTATATTTGCACGATGTTCATAAAGACAAAACTGTGTGCTAGTATCCGAGGTTCCGTCGAAACGAAGATACTAAAGTTCGAGACCTTCTTAAAGCAATAGATGAACATTCGAAACTTCGATAAGGCTTTGTGAAGCACCTTAATTATGAAATTTACTTCTTTGAAGCTCAATGCCACTAAAGGAGTGCGTGATTTCATCATGCGCATGAGGGATATTGCGGCCCACTTAAGGTATTGGAAGTTACTATGTCCGACTCTTTCCTGGTACATTTCATTTTGTGTTCTCTCCCGGACAATATGCCCCATTTAAGATCTCTTACAACACACATAAGGACAAATGGTCTCTTAATGAATTAATGACCATGTGTGTTCGGGAGGAGGAGATTGTTGTTGGAGGAGGGCGAAAAGGTGAACCTAACCACTAGTACTAATAAAGAATCATCTAGTACTAAGAAGGGTCACCATAAGGATAAGGGAAAGGGTAAGATGTCTGTTGAGCCGACCATTAAGAAGGAGTCTTCATGTTTCTTCTGTAAAAAGAAGGGACATATGAAGAAAGACTGCATAAAGTTCAAGGCTTGGCTTAAAAAGAAAGGTAATTTTCATGCGTTTATTTGTTATGAATCTAATATGGTTAATGTTATTCATAATACTTGGTGGATTGACTGCGGTACTACAATCCATGTTTCGAATACCTTGCGGTGTATGACAAACTGCGGAAACCAGGTGGCAAGTGAAAGCTCTATCTATTCAGAAACCGGATAGGCTCGAACGTGGAGGTCGTAGGGACATGCAGTTTAGTTTTGAGTAGTGGTTTTGTTTTGGTTTTGGAAAAGACATTTTATGTTCTGAATTTTGCTCGGAATTTAATTTCAATTTCAAGGCTTGTACCGTTTGGATTTACCTTTAATTTTTCGAATTGGTTTCGATGTTTGCGAAATTCTAAAGTTATTGGTCATGGTACTTTGTCTGATAATTTATATCGTCTTTATTTACAAAATGATACCACTCAAAACACTATGCATGTTATCTTTGGTTTAAAAGAAGTATTATGAATGAGGAGTCCTCTATGTTATGGCACCGGAGATTGGGACACATCTCCATTGAGAGGGTTAAGAGATTGGTAAAGGAAGGGGTACTTGGTACTTTAGACTTTACCGATTTTGATACTTGTGTTAGTTGCATTAAGGGGAAGCAAACTAACAAATCTAAGAAAGGTGCTAAGAGGAGTTCCGACCTATTAGAAATCATACACACGGATATTTGTTGTCCTGGACATGAACGCTAATGATCCGAAATACTTTATTACCTTTATTGACGATTATTCACGATATATGTACATCTACTTACTTCGTTCCAAAGACGAAGCTTTTGATGCCTTTAAATTGTTTAAGGTCAAGTAGAGAAACAATGTGGTAAGCACATTAAAATTGTGAGATCGGATAGAGGTGGTGAGTACTATGGTAGATATACTGAGGATGGACAAGCACCTTGTCCTTTTGCTAAATTCCTTCAAGAGCATGGGATTGTTGCCCAATACACTATGCCCTATTCTCCTGGATCGAATGGTGTAGCGAAAAGAAGGAATCGGACATTAATTGAAATGGTGCGTAGTATGAGAAGTAATATTAAACTTCCTTCATTTTTGTGGGTTGATGCACTAAAGACAGTTTGCGTATATATTAAATCGGGTTCCTTCCAAGGCCGTCTCAAAGACGCCTTTTGAGTTATTCAAAGGTTGGAAACCGGAGTTTGCAACATATACGCGTTTGGGGATGTCATGCGAGGTGAGAATTTACAACCCACAAGAAAAGAAACTAGACCCAAGGACTATTAGTGGGCATTTCATTGGATATGCCGAAAAGTCCAAAGGCTATAGGTTCTATTGTCCGTCTCATAGTACCAGAATTGTGGAATCTAGAAATGCAAAATTTCTAGAGAATGACTTAATCAGTGGGAGTACTATAGAAGTTGAATCGAAAGGATCAACATGAAGATTCATCCTCTGTTTTAAGTGACAGGTTGGTTATTGATCACGGTCCTGAAGATCGACCGCAAGTTCAACAACCAAATACAGAAATTCCACAAAATGTCGATCAAAATAGGGTGGATCATAATGAGGAAGAAGTTCACCGTGAGGTTGAACAAATTCCATTAAGAAGATCTATTCGAGAAAGGAGATCGGCTATTCCTGACGACTATGAAGTATATCTACAAGAATCGGATTGCAATATTGGAGCTGATAATGATCCTATGTCATTTTCACAAGCCATAAGTTCTACAGATTCAAACTTATGGATGGATGCTATGAAAGATGAGATGAACTCTATGGCGGCTAATCGAGTTTGGGATCTCGTCGAGTTGCCTGATGGTGTAAAAACCATCGGATGTAAGTGGGTCTTTAAGACTAAAAGAGACTCACTTGGCAACATCGAGAGACATAAGGCAAGACTCGTTGCTAAAGGGTTCACACAAAGAGAAGGGATCGACTACAAGGAGACATTTTCTCCTGTATCAAAGAAAGATTCTCTTCGAGTTGTCATGGCATTAGTAGCTCATTTTGATTTCGAGCTACATCAAATGGATGTGAAAACGGCATTTCGATAATGGCAATTTAGAGGAAGAGGTTTACATGAAACAACCTGAAGGATTCTCCTCTAAAGATGGTGAGCATTTGGTTTGTAAGCTAAATAAATCCATATACGGTTTGAAACAAGCCTCCCGTCAATGGTATAAGAAGTTCCATGAAGTTATTTCTTCGTTCGGTTTTGAAGAAAATATCATGGACCAATGCATATACCTTAAGGTCAGTGGGAGTTAGATTTGTTTCCTTGTGTTATACGTGGATGACATTTTGCTAGCAACCAATGATAAGGGGTTACTATATGAGGTGAAACAATTTCTTTCAAATAACTTTGATATGAAAGATATGGACGAGGCATCTTATGTCATTGGCATTAAGATCCGTAGAGATAGATCCCGAGGCATTTTAGGCTTGTCTCAGGAGGCCTATATCAACAAAGTGCTTGAAAGGTTCAGAATGAAAGATTGTTCACCAAGTGTAGCACCTATTGTGAAAGGTGACCGATTCGATTTAGACCGGTGTCCCGAACGATTTAGAAAGGGAACAAATGAAAAATGTTCCATATGCTTGGTTGTTGGTAGCATTATGTATGCTCAAGTCATGT
Source organism: Silene latifolia (assembly GCF_048544455.1). Taxonomy (NCBI): domain Eukaryota; kingdom Viridiplantae; phylum Streptophyta; class Magnoliopsida; order Caryophyllales; family Caryophyllaceae; genus Silene; species Silene latifolia. Next base: position 345,918,043 of record NC_133537.1, on the reverse strand, counting down.
ACCAGGCCCGATTGCATATCTTTGTTGGAGTATTAGGCGGATATCGAAGAACCCGGTTACGATCACTGGAAGGCTGAAAGAAAGTGTTGAGATACCTTCGGGTACCAAAGATTACATGCTTATGTATAGACGGATGATAGTCTTGAAGTGGTGGGGTACTCAGGCTCGGACTTTCTTTGGGCTGCATTGATTCACGAAAATCCACATCGGGATATGTGTTTATGCTAGGTGACGGAGTTGTATCTGGAGGAGTACTAAGCGGAGACATTGACACCACTTCTACTATGGAGGCCGAGTTCGTTTCTTGTTTTGAGGCTACCTCACATGGTGTATGGTGAAAGGTTTCATATACGGGCTAAGAGTCGTTGACTCATTAGTCGGCCAATTCGAATGTATTGTGATAATTCAGCTGCGGTATTTATGGCTAAGAATAATAGAAGTGGAAGTCAAAGTAAACACATCGACATTAAGTATTTGGCCATAAAAGAGCGTGTTCAAGAAAAGAAAGTGATCATAGAACACATTAGCACTGAATCGATGATTGCTGATCCCTTGACTAAAGGCATGCCACCTAAAGGTTTCAAGGGTCATACGTGGATGACATTTTGCTAGCAACCAATGATAAGGGGTTACTATATGAGGTGAAACAATTTCTTTCAAATAACTTTGATATGAAAGATATGGGCGAGGCATCTTATGTCATTGGCATTAAGATCCGTAGAGATAGATCCCGAGGCATTTTAGGCTTGTCTCAGGAGGCCTATATCAACAAAGTGCTTGAAAGGTTCAGAATGAAAGATTGTTCACCAAGTGTAGCACCTATTGTGAAAGGTGACCGATTGATTTAGACCGGTGTCCCAGGACGATTTAGAAAGGGAACAAATGAAAAATGTTCCATATGCTTGGTATTGGTAGCATTATGTATGCTCAAGTCCATACCAGGCGACATTGCATATCTTTGTTGGAGTATTAGGCGGATATCGGAAGAACCCGGTTCGATCAGCGGAAGGTCAAAGAAAGTGTTGAGATACCTTCGAGTACCAAAGATTACATGCTTATGTATAGACGGTGATAGTCTTGAAGTGGTGGGGTACTCAGACTCGGACTTTCTTTGTGCGTTGATTCACGAAAATCCACATCGGGATATGTGTTTATGCTTTGGATGACGAGTCGTATCCTGGAGGAGTACTAAGCGGACATTGTGACCACTTCTACTATGGAGGCCGAGTTCGTTTCTTGTTTTGAGGCTACCTCACATGGTGTATGGTGAAAGGTTTCATATACGGGCTAAGAGTCGTTGACTCTATTAGTCGACCAATTCGAATGTATTGTGATAATTCAAATTGCGGTATTTATGGCTAAGAATAATAGAAGTGGAAGTCGAAGTAAACACATCGACATTAAGTATTTGGCCATAAAAGAGCGTGTTCAAGAAAAGAAAGTGATCATAGAACACATTAGCACTGAATCGATGATTGCTGATCCCTTGACTAAAGGCATGCCACCTAAAGGTTTCAAGGGTCATGTAGTAAGTATGGGACTTGGTCCCGTAATGTGATACATTCATTTATATTGTTTTTTAAACCTTTCATTTAGTTGAATATTTCTCATTTCGGAATATGTACGTACATACTTTGGTTATTTATTTTTATTGAGAAATATCATTATGTTTTGACCTAGAGTAAACATATGGTTTATTCATTAAGTTAAGTGTGAGTGGTGAGAGACTAAATGTATCGTAATACATGGAAGATTAATTCTCGCTCTAGAGAATTCGTCGCTATGATTCGTGCATGAAGTTTCTCTTGCGTAAATGGGCCAAGTGGGAGAATGTTAGATTTTTCATTAGTTAATTATTTAGTTTATGAAAAATCCTAAAGTTTTGGCCCATTAAACTGACAGTCAAACTATGAAGCAAAAACTGCCCTATTTTTGCTCCCTTACTTCAGTTGACCACCACCCCACTCTCCATGTTTATGCAACTGATTTTTGATGGAAAAATCAGTATATATACATCATAATTTCTGATTGACAAGGTCACTGAATTCACTCTCAAAAAAGGAAATACACCATCTATATAGTGAGTGCGAGAGTTCGGCACCGAAATCAGAAAAGCATACGGGAAAGACAAGTTTACGGGAACGGGTTTTATTAAATCGGATTATTGGGTAAAGCTGTTCAGGAATACCGATAAGCAATGGCTGGAGGTTTAATTCTCGATCTTAATTTATTGCTTCCGCTTTCAGTTTATTGTATGTTTATTTCAGTAATTTAAACATGCATATTAAGTATAAAAAGCTTACACGACCCCGATTAGATTTAGTAGCATCCTAATTTTAAGTTTTTAACAACATTGAATAAATCAATCTCTAAAACAAGTTGAAAATCAACAAACAATGCCAGACTATATGAGTATATGTTACATGACCACCAGAAAAGATGAGGATATTCACCTGAGAAGCATCTACCACAAGCAGAGCACCCTCACATGCAGCAAGAGAGCGAGAAACCTACAAAAAAAATACATACAATTAAACAAGACAAACTCCCTCATCACACATTCATACCACAGTAATAAGGGTTCAAATCTCAAAGATAAACTAACACTACAACAAAGGTCAAAAAGAAAAAAAAAAAAAAAAAAAAAAAACTCCTGGTATTATCAACATGCACAATCAACCTGCTGATGATCTCAATTATGAATGTCAAAACACGCAGGCCACAAGATACATTCGGGTTAATGTCTAATCAGGTCACTTGCACAGACGTATCAAAAATCGTCTGAAAGTACCTCATAGGAGAAATCCACGTGTCCTGGAGTGTCAATAAGGTTGAGACAATATGCTTCATTTTCATAAACATACCGCATTCTTGCTGCCTGGAAGTGGAAGAAAAAAAGAAAAAGAAACACATCAAAGCTGATTTGTAGAATCACTTGAATGAGAAATGAGTAGCAGGACAAGTAATATCTGTGACATCAGTAGATCAAATACTCACATGTATAGCAAAGAAGTTCCGACCTTACTTTTATACATCCGTGAGAAAACCAAGTCAAGAAGTTTTAAGACATATGAATATGTAATCTCAATTCTCAAGAGAACATCAGCTCAGTAAAACTAAGTATATCGAATAATGGCATTCAAATACCTGTAATTTTATTGTGATTCCTCTTTCCCTCTCCAAATCCATATTATCGAGGAATTGTTCCTTCATCTCACGCTTAAGCACAGTGCCAGTTGTTTCAAGCAATTTGTCGGCTAAAGTTGATTTACCGTGGTCGATATGTGCAATAATGGAAAAATTTCTGATATTTGAAACAGGAACCTGCAAGATCATTCACTTCGGCTTCAGGAAGATGCTCATCATATTTAACTCTCCTCTAAAAAAAGGCTATACGTATAGATTGGTCTAAAGAGTATCTTCTTATTTAGAAACAGCTCAAAATTCTAGCTAATGTAAAATACTATGCATGATGAACACTGATAGAATAGTGAGAGTTCTGGGAAAGGTTTCATAATATTAAGAATTGCATGAATGAAAATAGGATACAAGGTATACATTTATACTAGAGTCTAATCAACCCTAAATGACACAACTAGCCGTAATACAAGTATTAACAATTAGGCAAGGATTTCCTATGAGATAAACTAGGATATACAAAGAGATGTGATTTGCTAATAAAAAGGAAAATACAATAATATAGGAAGATATGATAATATTCTTTACATGCCCCCGCAAGATGGACGATCCGTAGGTTAGACCAATCTTGGAGACGATATCTTTGAAGCGTAGACGAGGGGTATCGGTCGTGTACTTGTGAGTGTGCGGAGACGTGGGCTGTAGCTATTAGGGCAGAGTACGGATCGGGTATTTGATCCAAAGTGCTAGTTCGGATCGGATATCCATATTAGAAATCCTGAATTTAGATATCCAATATCCAAACCAAATGTCTCGGATATCCATTGTTCGGGTATCCAAAATAATCGGATCGGATGCGGATATCCATCGGATATCCATACTTTTGAATTTACTTTAAAATTAAGTTTGAAACACGATTATATTCATAGTTTTACATGAAATTTTCTTTCGTATTCTTATTCCAATGTTCTCGCTATAAAATTTAAGTACCACCTAGATATTTCTCTAATATTTTAAACATGAATTAAGTTGTTGTATCAAATAAAATTTTATTTTCTCGAAATTATATTAGAAAACTATAGTTTCGGATCAGATCGGATATCCAAATGTTTTAATTCTAATATCCATATCCAAACCAAAACCAAAGATTTCGGATCAGATATCCAAACCAAACTTAACTTTCGGATCGGATATCCAAAAATTCGGATCGGATTCGGATCGGATATCGGATCAGTTTGGATAATCGGATTTTTTGCTCAGCCCTAGTAGCTATGGGCGGTGTTGCTCTGAGAAATAGAGGCATTAGCCATGGTGGTCAATTATGGATGTATGAAGGGTGAGGGTACGTATGAAAGGTGAGGGGACAAAGGGCAAAGTGAGCTTGGTCGTTTGAGAATGAGTCTGGTTGGTAATAGGCAGAGGAGTAGTAGGGTACAAATGGTTGAACCACTTGGAGGGCGTCGAAGTGTTGTGGGTCAAATTCGGCTTCGCATTAAGGTGATACCAAGTGGCGCAAGTTATTGGTGGTGCACAAGATGCCGAAGATGGACATGGCACACAGGTAGTGGATTTGATATGGCGCTCGTGAGTTGGTTTCGGCGCAGCATCGAGGTTTAGGTAAGAAGGTGATTTGGAGAGTGATTGAGTATTTTGAAGTGGGATGTTGTCTCAGTTTGGGGATTACAAAAGCGTAATTTTTTTTTTTTTTTTTTTTTTTTGAGATAAGAAATTTGGAGGAAATTCATAGAAAAAACAAAGTGTGATTTACTCCATGGTTGATAAGGTTGGGTTGCCATGAAAGTAAACGTTTTTTTTTTTAAAATTAAGAAAATGCAAGGAGTTTTTGGTTGGAACCAGAATTTGGTGGGATTTTTTTTTTCTTTTTTGAGAAAAAGGGAAAAATAGATATCGAGATTTGAGTGTTTGACCGAGCGAGTTGTGGCCAAATTTTCAGGAATGTCTAAGAGAACGATAAAGTTAAAAAGGTGGTCGTGTGAATGACCAAGTTTGTAAAAGGGTGGTCACGTGGATGACCAAAATTGTAAGGGTGGTCATGGGTGACCAAGTAAGGGGTGGCCGAATATTTGACCGGATTTATAAAGGGGTGGTTGCGTGGGCAACCAAAGTTGCAAAGAGTTGTCGAGATGACGACAAAGTGTGGTGCTGGTTTTGTTATGGCAGTACGATGGTGGCCAAATTTCTTGTGGTGGCTAGAAGGGTGGGGCCTTAGTATTGGATTTGACACTAGAGAGTAACCGAGTTAGGGTTTGCCGTAACGGCAAGATGTATGGGCGACAGGGAGTTTAACACAATCATAATAATAACAATTGTGGTTGGTTGGTACAAAATTTGGTGGGTAAGATGCAATTTTTGTGACGGCTGAGAAGGTATTGGCCGAGTTTTGAAAGTGATTGAGACGGTTGTGACCATATTATGGTGTTTGTTTGATGCAATTCTCGGGTGATGGTAGCGGAAGAGGGTAGATTTTCAGTGGAGCAAAATCGGGTTTTGGGTAGGTGGGTGGTTGCTTGCTCCCGAAAATGGATCTACTCGGAGGGGTTAACCTCTATCAAGAGCACGAGGCTCTGATACCATGATAGAATAGTGAGAGTTCTGGGAAAGGTTTCATAATATTAAGAATTGCATGAATGAAAATAGGATACAAGGTATACATTTATACTAGAGTCTAATCAACCCTAAATGACACAACTAGCCGTAATACAAGTATTAACAATTAGGCAAGGATTTCCTATGAGATAAACTAGGATATACAAAGAGATGTGATTTGCTAATAAAAAGGAAAATACAATAATATAGGAAGATATGATAATATTCTTTACAAACACTACCCATTTCTAAAAGCTAAAAAAAGGTCAATTCATGAAAATATTCCCAACTTCAACTCAAGTACAAGTCTTTTAACAAACGCAGCTACTCTCAATCATAGAAAAATACCCAATTACTAGAAAACAGACATGAAATGTCTGCAACAATCAAATTCCACCAATATCCCAGGTCAAGACTTTGCTTCATATGATTCCCACAACTCAACACCAACACCATCTACATGACATAACAACCCCATTTGTTATTCTTGTAACGATGTAGAGAGAAGAGAGGGGTAACTAACTCGAGGGATTGTAAGAACATGTAGCTCACAAACTCAGGTGGCGAAATGTATCTATAATATGGGCTGCAGGAATCTTTAATCACTTTCAAACTAACTTAATCACTTCGTTGCTTAGGTAGCATAATAGCATCTATCCACAGATTATGCTCGGGCATAGCTACAAGACTATAGTCTACAGCATACGATACAAACCAATGATAACAGTCGTGACATGAAGCTGCAACTTGTACACCATCAATGCTACAATCTTAAACATGTCATGCACCGATACCATTACTTTACCCTCGAAAAACAGAAACATCTATACATAAAGGCCTAATTAAGAGCATCTTCTTATTTACAAACAGCATTACCCATCTCTAAAAGCTACAAAAATGTCATTTCATGAAAATATTCCCAATTTCAATTGAAGCACAGATTTTTGTAAGCAAATTCAGCTACTTAACATAAACACCCAACTCCTAAAAAACATAAAAATTGGTACAACAATCAAATTCCACCAATCCCCCAACAATCGACTACCTCCGTCTCAATCATTTATTTACCTTTGAATAAAATACTCCTCACAATGAATATAAAAGGTAAACAAATGACTGAAACGGAAAGAGTAATAAGTAATTTTACAGCATAAGCAGAAGAACATGCCTGACTATTCTTCAAAATAAACATAAACTAGCATCTACAAATAAAATTACACCAAACAAACAGGTGCCCACATACTAAACATGCAAAACTAATTGATTCCCACTAAATTTTCAGGGGTACATGAGTCGGATGTACGCAGTCTTACCCATATGACCCGTAATGAAAATTACGTCGAAAAACAAAAGAAGAGAACTAAATGACCTTCAAGAGACGATCTTGGCCAGCTTTAGCGGCAAAAGGAAGTGCGGAAACATCAGAAGCTGCTTGAGAAATGAGTTTAAGCTTGCGGGGAAGTTTAAGAGGCGAAAATGGAGAAGTGAAGCCGCCATTGAAGAAGAAGAGAGAAAGTGAATGCTTAGAACTGAGGTTTAATCGATTAAAGGGATGAACTTGGGGTGTATTATGTGTTGTTGGTACGGCAGCCATTGTTGTTTGCTTAGTGTATGAATTAAGTGTTCATGGAATTATGGAGTCGTATGTGTTTGTGCGAATTGTGGATCATGTTTTTTGTTTTGCTTCTCTCTCGCCCTCTCAAATTTCACCAATTTAGTGTGAGATTATTTGTAGGAGTCTCTCAATTCAAGAGTACTCGATCCATCCCGGTAATTGTTGTTCTTTGATTTTGGCACAAATACCAAAGAAATGGGAGATAGTTAATTACTAAATGACAAGTGGAATAGATTGAGTGTGAATAGGGATGGCAATGGGTCGGGTTGGATCGGGTTTTGCAAGATCCAAACCTGATCCACTTACTTATTGGATCACAGATCCATATCCATACCCGATCCATATCCAAAATTTTAAAAACCATACCCGATCCATTATACTTTTTTCAAACCCATACCCGCTCCAAATCCATACCCGATCCACTACATAATCCAAAACCCAATACGAAACTTGATTTGACTACATAAAAATTTAATCTTATATAAAAAAATTTAAGTTTCAAGGTTAATAAAACCTAAATTTTCAATAATATCCACTTGGATCGGGTTCGGGTATGAATGGATTGGGTTTGGATTTGGTTTGGGTTTTCCAATAGTGGATATGGATATGGGTTTTTAAATAGTGTATCGGGAATGAGTTTTTAAAGTGTGGGTTTGGATCGAATTTTTTCCTTCGGTTCGATTCGGGTTCGCTTCGGTTTGAGTCATAATTGTCATCCCTAAGTGTGAATGATCAAATTACTCATCAAATTCGTTCTTAAAATATAAATGACAATAAATGATTGAGACACCCAAAATGGAAAAGGACAACAAATAAACGGGACAGAGGGAGTATTTCTTTATTGTTTAGATCCACCTCAGACTCACCTGAGACTTTATATATTATCCGTCAGACTCAACTCGCACTCTACTTTTTCACTTTACTCATTTTTTTTCACAAAAAAGAAATTACACATGGGATTCACTCATTAGTTAATTTCTCTTTAAAGTGGATTCAAGACGCACCCAAAGTCTTAAGTTGAGTCTGGAACTTTCAACAAGACTTAAGACTTTGTCAAGATTAGAGTAGATTACTATTAGTCTTGAGTAACTTGAATATGTAAACAATTGAAAGGTAAATAAACTAAAAGAGGAATTATACCAATAAGAGACAAAATTACAATCTTGGATTAATAAAATGGAAGATGAGTCTTCACCAATCTTCAAGTTACACAACCAATACCAAATGTAAACTATCTAGATAATTAGGAGGTGAATAAGAGAAAAATGACTACGCATTTGAGGTAAATACCTCATACCTTGTAGTTTTTGAGCATATACACATTTTTCCTGAGCATATTACTATTTATAAATATAGTTTTTGAGCAATATTACATTTTTTTGGTGTAATATTTTAGTAAATGTGTTCAAAAACTTTATACTAAAGTAGAAGTAGAATTCAAAAACTTTAAAATAAAATTCAGAAAATAAATAATAAGAAATACTACATCAGATGTATAGTTTATGAACTGAAGACAAAGTTACAATCTTGGATTAATAAAAGGGTCAATTAATTTTTACAGTCTTATAAGTACCAGATTTCAAAAATTACTATCTTATAAAAAAACACCTAAAATTACTACTTTATTAAGCATTAGTGCATATAAATTGCTATCAATTCCTTATTCCGGTCACTTAAAATAGAATATTCCGCCAATATTTGAAAATTCCCTCCAAAACTTAAAAATTCAGACCAAATTACCCCTCTACTTATTTCTATTTCTTTTACACATCTCTCTCTCATTTCTTTATTCTTACTTTACCCATCTTCTTCATTGCTTGTTTACTTTCTTCCACTATACCCTAAGGGTGTGTTTGGATAGTAAAAGTGGAGGCAGGGCCGGTCCTAAGCATTTCGAGGCCCTGGGCAAAATAATAAATCGGGGCCCTTTATTAAAATGAGAATGAATTTTTTTTTTAAAAAAAGATTATCCATAAATATAATTTTTAATTAAAATAAAAAGAAGATTAAAATATATCGTAATCCCTCCTATTCCGAATAACTGTCTCATTTGCCATTTGCGTCTTTTCACATAATGGTGCCATGTGCCATATTTGGACATGTTTTTTTTACTTTTCTACCCTTAACTATTTTCTTTATTTACCACCCAAATCACCCCTAAACCATCATATTCAATATTTTTCATTATTTTAACTCCTATATTTTTACCCATATACAATACATTTCATTATTTTAACTTCATTCCTTAATTTTCGTGCCATTGTCCAAATGTGACAGTTATTCGGAATAAGAGGGAGTATTTGATATCATTTTATAGAACATAAAAAATGATGAAGATTGGTATAATTTTTATAATATTTTTATTGACAATTTTTTAGTTATGATCATTTATATATTCTATTCATTCTTTTATTTTGTTATCTTAGAAAATGAAACCCTCCCCCAATCATTGTGCTCCATGTGGCAAAAGTGAAGAAGGTTGGCAGTTGAGGAGGTCCTTTGACAGTCTGACACGTCTCATCTTTTGCTTCCCTTTTGCACTTTCTGAAATTCCGCTTTTTATGCTGATTATTACGAAGTATTACTGTATAACCAAGACTTATTCATGGGCTTTCTCACACATTTCCAATAAAGATAATCTCACTTTTTTTTTTTTGTATTGGGCCCCTTTTATGTTTGGGCCCTTGTCAAAAAACCCACCAAACAGGCCTTAGGGCCGGCCCTGAGTGGAGGGAAAGGGCGGGGAGAGGAAAAGAGGGAAGAGAAAGGGAAGGGGCGGGCACATGGGATGTGGGTGTTTGGATACCATTTTCTTCCAAATCTTGCCTATTGTGGAGAGATTTTGATTTGCCCTGGAGGAGGGAAAATGAATTCCTCCAAATCTCTCTCCCTCCATTTCCTTCCACCCTCATTTGCTATCCAAACAAGGAATTTGCAATCCCCTACTCTCCCTCCCTTTCTTTTCCCTCCAATTCCTTCAATCCAAACACACCCTAAATTTTTAATTGCACAAAAAAGAGGATTAAATAGCAAGAAATTAGGGATACATACTTTGTCGGCAAATTATAAAAGAAATCCAGCCCTTGATTTGGTTATTTGGTGGAGATGGAGAAATTAAAAAGAGGAATGCGCTGGTTAAAAGAGGAAAGATAAGGTTTAAATGAAGAGGAGTGTGTTTAGTGAGTATGAGAAGGGAACAATCTACTTAATTGAAGGGGTATTCGTCAGCTAGAATAAAAACACATTGAAAAAAGAAATTGGTAGCAATTTATATGTACTAATGCTTAGTAAGATCTTCCTCCGCTTAATATGATAGTTTCTACGTTTCTTTATCTTGCGTATGCCAAATCGCTTGTTTTATTTTGTTCATATCTTTAGTTACATATCATTAAAAATTATAAAAATTTGATATTCATAATGCACTCTGTAAGACGATTTAATAAAGATCTCACATGACTATCTTTTATGTTATACATTAAAAGTTGTATTGAAGATTCTTCTCACTTATGAATAGTGCCCAAAAAGCAAACGTAAACAATTCAATGGAACGGAGGAAATACTAATTTTAAAAGTTTTTTTTATAAGGTAGTAATTTTTAAAAATTAATATTTATACGCTGTAAAATTTAATTAATCCTTTTAACAATTACTCTCATATCGTAAAATACACCTTACCCTTAATAAAATGGAAGATGAGTCTTAATCTTCACCAATCTTCAAATTACACACCCAATACCAAATATTATTGAAATAATTAAAAGGTGAACAATTACTCTCGTGTAAAATACACCTTACCCTGTTACTCGATATTCTTTCACTTCCTTTTACCCTCAAAAGAAAACCCAAACCCTTAGCATCACAATCACCACCACCATCAACAAAAAGGGGAAGAACAAGAGGAAGAGAGGAGTTGTGCGGCTGATTATCGGATCTCAGGACGAAAATGGGGATTCACTCAGCAGTAATCCAGAAGCTTCTAACAACAAACAGCCATGTCGGCCGCCGCATAATCTCCCACCACCTAAAACCCTACGTCCATGGCACTCGCAACTCTCTTCCCATTATCGATTCCGAAAAAACCCTAATTTCCCTCCGTTCCGCCCTTAATTTCATCGGTAACCTTATCCGTACCCGTGTTCACTCAACCAAACCCGCCCGTTTCCTTTTCGTCAACACCAACCCTCTGTACGACCACATCTTCGACCATATGACCCGTTTAACCGGGTTCGGATCTTTCTTTAGTCCCCAAGCTCAGTCATGGCGTCACACCGGGTTTCTTACTAATCCGTATAGTCCTAGGTTGTTTAGGAGAGCTAGGAAGCTTTGTTTTCCTCCTATTAATTTGCCTGATTGTGTTGTTGTTGTTGATTTGGATAAAGAGTCTTCTGTTGTTGATGAGGCTTATCGGGTTGGGGTTCCTGTTGTTGCGCTTGTCGATTCCACTACTTCTGTGGATCATTATAAGAAGATTGCTTATCCTATTGTTGTTGGAAGGGATAGTGTTCAGTTTGTTTATTTGATGTGTAATTTGATTACTAAGACTTTCATGCTTGAGAAGGGTATCACTCGCACTCAACACACCACTGCTCTCGATCTTGTGGATGAAGATGCTTCTAGGTCAGGATTTTCATTTTTTTAGTAACATTTTAGAATAATAATGTGTGTTTCTGCTTTCTATGTACTCCCTCCTGTTCGGAATAACTGTCCCAGGACAATGGCACGAAAATTAAGGAGTGAAAAGTATTGTATAGGGGTAAGAATATAGGAGTTAAATAATGAAAAGTATTGAATATGATGTTTTAGGGGTGGTAAATAAAGAAAAGAGCCAAGGGTAGGAAAGTCAAAAAACATGTCCAAATATGGCAAATGGGACAGTTATGTGAATAGACGGAAATGGCAAATGAGACACTTGTTGCTGTCGATGCTTCTAGGTCAGGATTTTCATTTCTTTAGTAACATTTTAGAATAATAATGTGTGTTTCTGCTTTCTATGTACTCCCTCCTGTTCGGAATAACTGTCTCATTTGGACAATGGCACGAAAATTAAGGAATGGAGTTAAAATAATGAAAAGTGTTGTATTAGGGTAATAATATAGGAGTTAAATAATGAGAAGTATTGAATATGATGGTTTAGGGGTGGTTGGGTGGTAAATAAAGAAAAGAGTCAAGGGTAGGAAAGTCAAAAAACATGTCCAAATATGGCAAATGGGACAGTTATTCTGAATAGGAGGGAGTATGTATGTGTGTGTATTGCCTTAGTAAATTGTTTGCTCTTCTTTTTATCACGATTGTTCACTTACAGTAATTGTTGTGCTTGTTGTATGTCCATGTCTCTGTGTGTGTTTTATTGGATTGGATGATTGTGAAGCTTTAGAACTGAAATTAGCGCCAAAACAATCATTTTTCAGAAGTACTCCCTCCTAGTCGCTCATTTCTTCCCTCTTTCCTTTTTTCATGGTAGTCGGATTTTCTTCTCTCTTTCTTTTTTGGAAAGGTTTGTGTGGTCCAAATTCATTTGCATATGGGGTAGAGTGTTTTGAGTGGTCTATAATCATTTTTTTATTTCTTGTGCTAAATGAAAGGGGAAGAAATGAGCAACTAGGAGGGAGTAGTAGTAGAAAGTGTATAGTTTAGTGCAATGATATGGGAGCTTCAGAAATGAAATTGGCTGGGGGGTTCAGTCATTTTCATGATTACAAGTACGGAGTATAAATTTAGTGGAGATGGATGAGTTACAATTTATAGAAAATAAATGGGCGTAATTCAGTCATTTGATGCTTAGATGTGTTTATTGGGTGGGAATGAAGTGAAGGCTTTAAACACGATTGATCGAATTAAAAGATGAATTTGGATGCAAGGGAATTAATCATCATTGGGATTGTAGAAGTTGACAGCTAACCATTTAAGAATAAAATTAGTATCTCATTGCAACTATAGAGTTTATTGCAACCAATGAAAGGTGAGACTTGGAATCCGTGTTAAGGTGAGAGATTGCCGATTTGCCGCCTATGACCGGAGAGTTTATACAGCTGTTGCTGTTCTCTAAACTGTTAGGGTGTTCGAATTCTGGTATTGTTTTTCAGTATCTATTTATGTTGTAGCGTTTTCAAGTGACCAAAAATGAAAATTGCGTGGAGATGTCCTTTGTTAGATGACAGTGGAACCATTTTATTTTATTCGATCATAACACATAACCTTAGAAATGATTAGTTTACTGTTGTAGGCGCCTAATTATTTCCTCATTGAATTAAATATCACCTCACCGCGCTGCTTCTCGTTTCTATGGTATTACGGAGCATCGTTTCTATCTGGTTCAGGGTGCAGGGTTCTGTTACTAAGGTGTGGTTGAGTGAGTAGCCAAGCTGTTGATTGGGGAATGACAAATTTAGGGGTCGGGCAGTCATGCGGCTTATCAGGGTATAAAGTTGATGGCTAGTTGTATTAAAACTTATGTTTGGGGGTTGGGGGGAGGCAATGCGCTAAAGAAAAAATTTGCCCAACTAGAAACTCATATTGCCCATAGTGGTCCATGACTCTATTTCCTTCGATTAAACTCCAAGAGGCCCCTTAATATTGCAGTTCCGCCTCATTTCTCAATGTCACTCTGCTGTTGGAGGGTAGTCGGAGTTATGTTATTGGTTGCATCAAGTCAAAGTCAGAAGTATTCGGTGGCATAGTTTGGTTATAATCAAGTCAGGCAGAAACATAGTATCTTTAGCATTTCATGGAGGCAATAAAAAAAATAATTTTTCACAAACTTCATGAACCTTCAATTTCATAGCTAAATTTCCCCCACTATTTACACCAAAAAGGCCATGTGAGTGTCTTAAGCTGAACTCTTGGGAAATCTCGTGTAAGAAGGGAATATGTGGCAGATTGAGTATCTAGCCCGCCTTGGTGAAAGATAGTTATGGTATTAAGCTCGAACTCCCGCTGTGTAAGTCTTTTTTTACTACTTGTCGGGAAATCGTGGTGGGATTGTAAAATTTGTTTCTGGACCCCACCGTATATTTTAAAGAGTATTAAAAAAATTCAAGTTTGATATTTCAAATGCAGTGATAAAAACTGACTTTTTGGTGTTTTGAGGACCTAAGGTCCTCCAAGATGAATCTGCCACCATTGTTTCTGTATGCTCACAATTTGGGTTCTGTTTCGATTTGTGTTGCCTTTTTATACTCGATTCTTGAATTGTTTGCTTACCCTACCTTGTCTCGTTTGGTATACCGTTCTTATTGAATTCCCTGTATCCTGCAGCGAGCAAGCAACGCTGTCAGACACTAATGAAACTACCGAGGAGTTGAAAACTGTTCCTCAATCAGGTTCTCCAAGGTGAATCTGCCATTGTTTCTGTATGCTCACTATTTGGGTTCTGTTTATGTTGCCTTTTTATACTTGATTCTTGAATTGTTTGCTTACACTACATTGTCTCGTTTGGTTACTTTGGTATACCATTCTTATTGAATTACCTGTATCCTGCAGTGAGCAAGCAACGCTGAAAGACGCTAATGAAACTACTGAGGAGTTGAAGACTGTTCCTCAATCAGGTCCTCCAAGGTGAATCTGCCATTGTTTTTTTCTGTATGCTCGCCATTTGGGTTCTGTTTATGTTGCCTTTTTATACTCGATTCTTGAATTGTTTGCTTACCCTACCTTGTCTCGTTTGGTATACCGTTCTTATTGAATTACCTGTATCCTGCAGCGAGCAAGCAACGCTGAAAGACGTTAATGAAACTACTGAGGAGTTGAAGACTGGTCCTCAATCAGCTTGATGTTGTTTCCGATGGTAATAATAATGTCATGTAACACCTTTTTTGTTGTTTGTTACCCTCAGTTAGCAATTTGGTCAGAGAAACTACAGATCAAAAGTCTCTTAGTTGTGTTATCGGAAGTTCCCGTCTCAACATGTGTCAGTGTCAGCTGCCTTTTTTTTTTTTTTTTTTTTTTAATTGTTCTAAACACCATCAGAAGACAGGTTTCATAAAATTCTTTCAATTTCGTTTGTTGTTTAGCAGTCTTTTCTGTTTCCTCTTCTGCTTAGCCTCTTAAGTAAATTCCATTTTCCTTCCGCCACTTACGTTTGGTTTGGTAGCACCGTAAACCAACCCATTCATGCAATCCTGCCCTTTCTAAAGTTTCCCGAGGGTATAAACCTACGACTTGCCTAGTATGATCATTTTATTCTTTGCTTTTCAAAACAGTACGTTATACTACTCTTCTCATGATGGTATCTTCTTAGTTCTTACGATGCACTACTCTTCTTTTCATATGCCATTTACGATTCCTACTCATGCTATTGCCAATTTGCCATACTCTTGGGAAACTTTGTTCCTGTACTAGACTAAAGCTTCAAGGATCAGCTAATATAGTTGGTAAAGTCCTTGAGATGTGATATTCCTGACCTGAGATTGAAACCTATGAGCACAAAATTGTCCCTGTGACTGATTGTTTATGCGCAAAAAACCGTTCCTTTTTCAACGTTGTCACGTTATGCTTTTTTTCTTTTTTTGGTTGTAAAATCAAAATTAGATATTAGACTGAGATTTGCGTGTTGTCTGTTGGGAACTACGGTGCGGTATGTTTGTGGCGTGTCTTGATACCAAAAGAAAAAAGTCCAAAATACCATAGTGCAAGTCGATAACATTGGCTTTCATTTCTTGGGTATAAATAACCGTCTTTCATATTGAATGCTACCCTAGCTTCCAAAAGGTATTTGTCCGACACAGCCTAGGCAGTCAAAGTCAAAGGGTACGCTCGACACCGACTAGCACACCTAAGAGGAAAGACTCGCTAGGCCTAGTCGGGAGTGCCTCCAAACCCAAGGACCGGTTGAAGCCGGTTAAGGTGACAAGGAAACAAACTCCACCTAAGATGACTGATCAGACCAACCCAGCCAGATATTGCTGTTCATTCTTGACCTCGGTTTGCTTACTGTTTTAGATTTGGTTGAGCTTTGGGGATTTCTTGATGTTAGACTGTTTCTTTCTTTCGAAGAAACGAAAGGCGTAAAAGGGGGAAAAGGACTTTTTCTCTGGAGCCTTCCTTTCTATGTTTCTATTTAACTTGATTTTTGACTGAGTTTTTGCAATGTTTGAAATATGTGCTGTATATTTCTGTAACTAATGTTAGTACATATCATAACCATATAAGAAGAGTTGCCAAACCACCCTTGTACTTTATGTTTGATTGTGAGATCAATGATGATGGAACTAACCTCTTGCTTAAGACACGGATTTGAGTTTAAATGAGGAAGCTGCTGTAAACAATAATGTTGGAATAGAGATAATTTGCAATAGACGACAATAAGCGTAACTTGTTTTGCTTTTTATGGTACTTGCAGTCACTTATGCTCGTAACAGCATTGAACCCTGTAAGCTACTGCTGACAAAATTTTGATTTGTTATTCTATCCTACTTCTATACTGACTTGGTTCTCTTTTATTTGCCAGAAAATCGGTTATGACAATGCTGCGGCCTCACACAAAGAAGGAACGACGCTGAAGGTGCGATTCCTTATAAATTATCTACCCAAACTTCCTACTTTTTTTTTTTTTTTTTTTTTTTTTTTTTTTTTTTTTTGTCTATGATTGTTTGGCTGTTGTCCATTTGTGAATTTATTTTACATGACAGTATGACACTAGTAGAACGTTTTGCTATCTGTACAAGGGGGGTATTTGTCTAGACTCTAGGCCCTAGGGCACCGCGAAGTGGTGTGTCTTTGTGATAACAATACAGCAACATTACCAAGGGTGCCTTCTGAGGCTCTTGCAAATGGTAGGCGCCAAGGGAAACCGGTTATGCACAGCCTTACCCCTATGATTTGAGGATGGATTGTATGATTGTATCAAATGACAATGGGTAGAAGTGCAAGTTTTAGAAGTCATTTTGCTTTATTCCATCACAACATAACATAACATGAAACCAAAGTAATAGATTTTTGTCATTAAAACAGTAAATATACTTCTAGGAAAAAACTCATAATCATTAGGTGGAAAACATAGTCCAATGACGAGATTAGTTAATGCTTACAGTCAATTATTGTTGATCGACAAGTAGAACAGAAAAAAAACTGATGAAATGGCCGGGTTTTGCAGGATGCTGAGCTGACGCCTGGAGTTCTAACCGAGGAAGAGTTGAGTTCCACCAGCAGATGAATACTTTTAACAAATTTCTTATAGATTAAAGGTTTTTTGTATACTTTTTTGGTTGAGGTTATCCTAGCGGCGATGTCAATAAGGAGAATGCCTCTCCCATTATTTCGGGAGGACAACTTTCTCTTTTGGCTGTTTTGCAAACCGGGTCGGTTACCCAGTTTTAAACCGTGATTTTTCGATACCGGAACCGACCCGTTTTAATTCTGTTCACCTTTTTTTTTTTTTTTTTTTTTTTTTTTTTGCATTTTCCAAACCGGATTCGAAAACCGGTTAGAACCGAACCGGTTAAAATTATACCCTTCTCAGTAGTCAGTTCTCACACCTCTTTCCCTCTCTCTACTCTTTCATACGCAGTAACCCAACAGCAGAAAAAATAAAAAAAAATAAACCTCCATGCCAACCGCCAACCCCACCAGCCACCCTACACTCACCACCAGTCCGCCTGCACCTTCCCTCCCCCTACCGGACCACCGCTCCCACATCACCTCCCTTGCCTATCGACCTTCACCACATGTCGCTGCCTACCAACAAGGCAACAACCCTTCACCTACCGCGCTACAATGCAGTTCCCCCCCCCCCCCCCCATCCCCATGCCGGCGCCCAACTCTAACTTGACGTCGACGTCTCCGTCCCGCTGGCGCACCACCCTAGCTTCCACCCATGAATAAATCTAGATTCAGATACAAAGTTGATAATTCAATCGGGGAAGCAATTCATCAATTATATTTGACCCACAAAGTTTAATAAATCCAATTTACAAACATTCAATCAATATTATGTAATTTAATTAACAAAATGAAGTGATTATCTGTTTAATAAGCTACTAGTAAGTCAAAGTCTTTTTAGGGTGGGCTTCTGCTAACCTGACTGGCACTTTATGTACGATTACGCTTTTTCTTTTCTGACAAAATAAACCAAGCTTAAGCGATACAAGAAGGAAGTTCTGTAAAAGCAACAGGTACCTTTTGTCTGACCACCAAATAAATTTTTAGGCTGAGGTATACCCGAAAGCCGGGGAAGAAGGCCATATGAGTCCCCGGGAATTCATAATTGAAAATTTTGGGATAATTTTAATTAGGTTTTAAAAAAGGGGAAAAAAGAGTTTTTTTATATTTTTTCAAGAGGAAGGGTAATGGTTGAAAAAATTGATAAAATGGGTAGAGGATTAAGTAAAACAATGTGTTGGATCTAGCAATTGCGATATATTTATATTTCTCTTTTTTCTAGAAAAAGTTTGCAAGACTAAAAAATTTGTTATTTGCCTTCACATTTCATTGTCTCAACATAAATATTTTTCTAATATGACAAAAGTAGAGTGTGTAACACATTATTAAAAGGTAAAATAATTAGACCATTTAGACCAAACAACTCCAGTCAAACCCTGATACTCTTTTCAGCAGACAAATTTTGAAAAAAATACACAAATTGTTGGTGGAAAAGCATGCATTCTGCAAATATTGTTGAAATTATGCCTTAATTATGTCTTAATAATTTAGAAATTACTCTTATTCTTCCATTACTTTACTCTTTTGGCGCCTACTATCTCACTTTCAACTTAAGATCGATGTGAACAACCTTCTTTCTGTGTTCTCACCTTCTGCATAAAATTCAATCAAATTCAATCCCCTTTTCATATACTGTACTTTTCTGTGTATTTGATCTTCTGGGTTCTCTTATTTTATGCATTTTGAGGTAAATTTTCAAACTTTTTGTAAATCTATGTAAATTTTAGCATGTGGGTTTTGATTAGTTCATAATTTTGCTGAAGATTAGTGTTTCAACATGATTGATTGTTAGTTATATGATTTAATTTTGTGCAAGATCTAATCTTTATGCTATTTAATAAATGTATTGTCTTTTTTACCTAATTGGACCGTCTCACAGTGTGAGACCGTTGCATGCGATGATTACTGGATGTTGATATGCTGTCTTTATAACATAATCATTTGCTGTTATTAAACCTCAATCATTTGGGGTTTTAATCATATCTAATTTTAAATCATGGTTAAATAAGTATTGCACTATTGCATGTCATTTATTATAGGTGGAAAATGAAGCTGTTCCTTTAATCATATTACTCATTGTGTCTTAGTCATTTGTTTGCCTTTATATTAATTGCGAGGAGTATTCTAATCAAAGGTAAACTATTGATTTAGACGGAGGAAGTATGTACTTTTCATCTGATAGATGCTTAACTAATAGGCTGAAGTCTGAGTTTTACTGTGGTGTCTTTTGTGCAGTGTCTTACTGGTTTGATTCGTCGATGCGATACTGAATAATGAGAATCTTATCTACTTAGGGGAGTATACTACTAGAGGACTGAGGAGTAGGGATTTTCAAGGACATAAGCGAGTTTTGCGTACGCTTGTGTTAATTATACTAATGGGACTTCTATGTTCGAAGAGTTTTAATGGCGAAAAGATAAATATAGAGTTTAGCCCGCCTCTGACGAGCGAGGGTAGTTTGACATCTCGACAAACAGACTCGGGTTTAGAATCAAAGCCTGGAAGCATTGAAAATCATTCCTATGATGCTAGTGACCGACAAGTGGAGGAGCATTTCTCAAATTGTGTAGGCTCCAATGACAGAAAACACAGTGATCTTGATGATTTCTATGATGGAATTCCTCGTGTCCCAAAAGTGTTATCACACAAGTCAAGATCAGTGAGGTCTAGTCAAGCTGCAGTTGCAAAGGTTTGATGCTTGCTCATTGAAATTCTTTTTGCTCTATTAGCATTATAAGTTTTTAAATTGAGAGTTACTTGCTTGTTATGCCATTTGTCTGCTATCTTTGTCTGTTTCATTAGTTATTCTTTTTTTGCCAAATATTTCCAAAGGAGCCAAATGATAACTCATGTAAGGCGACCCCAAAATGATGATTCATGTTAGCAAACCCCAAACCCCAAACCCTTTTAGGATTATGGCTCTCTGTTGTATTTCAAAAGGAGCCTAAGATTCAGTGCTCTTTGGTTATGGCATTATGGGTAAGTGGGTATGATGGGAAGAAGCAATATTGCTCACTGAACTAGCCGTACTTCGTTTATTTGTGAAGTAGCAATTGTTTGATGCAATTCTCGATGTAATTTTCTTCATCAATCAAGTGTGATTGGGTAAGGTTGTTTACATCAGACTGGCGATTCCTATATGTACCTTTTTTTTTTTGCGTGGGCCCTTGATGCTCTGGGGCAATGTTGTTGTTATCATTGTTCACCAATTGATGCATTGTTATCAGACCATCACAGAGCAGTCCACGTTGATTAACTTGTTCCTTTTTCCTGTTTGTCTTGCTTCTGTGGGTTGGCTGGCAACTAAATCCATGTGTGCGAAGCTTATTTGCTGTCATATTTATATCTGTCTAATCAGCAAAAAGATGAAAATCTGATATAGCAATCTAAAATGTTGGACAAAAATGTGGGCAAACGTGCATTCTCACTGTAGAGCTGTTTTGTATGTAAACTTACCATAAAGAGGATGTTTGTTACCATTCAAGGAAGGAGTTGTTACTCAACTTGCCGCGACTAAGAAATTTTGGTTCTGGAAGAATTCAGATTATTGTAGCAATAAGCAGATGCTTATATTACATCCACCCTTCCAATGTCTTCTACTACTTTTTATATTCTTCTTGTGTCTCTTGCATTGGAATTTACTTGTTCTACACGTGCGAGTTCTCCACATTTCAATAATGTTAATCTGACATACATCCTACTTGTACCTGCCTCCTTGTGAACTTGGTGCTTCAATAGTTCAATGTAAAATACCATCTCTAGAACATGTGCATTTGCTCAGGTTTTTTTGAGCAAAACAGTTTTCCTCCTTTTTCTCATCTTCATTCACTTTGGATGCTGACTTGCTGAGGTAAGTTCGCCGCGGATTAGTAGGCCAACTAATGGAGTTAGGTTTATTCTTGCTTTTGCTGATTCTCTTTAACTATTGTGGCCTTGAAAGGGGTGATCTTCCGCAGTAGTGTATGGTCAAAACTCTTCAATTCTATGTGATTCTGTGTGTATATTTATTTTACTTTTGATGGTTCCCATTGGTTAATAGGTCTGTTTTAAAAAAAAAAAATTTAAACATCTTTATTAAGATTCTTCTATGTTGCAGGTTTCTGAAGTGAGCGTACGCCTGGGAAGGGCAGGTACCATGGGGTTTGAGAAGGCGGTGGAGGTTTTGGATGTGCTTGGGAGTAGCATGACTGATTTAAACTCAAGAAGTGGATTTGCATCTGGTGTTCTATCGAAAGGAACTAAAATATCAATTTTGGCTTTTGAAGTTGCGAATACCATTATGAAGGGGGTTTGCCTTATGAATTCCTTGTCAGAGTCACGCATAAGCCACTTGAAAGAAGTGGTTCTCCCTTCTGAAGCTGTTCAAAAACTAGTAACAAATGATTTGGATGTGCTTTTAAGGATTGTTGCTTGTGATAAGAGGTTGAATTCAGAATCTTTTACTCTTTGCAAAATACTTCCTCCGATTATTTGAAAGCATTCCAATGTAAAATTTTAGAAACACGACAAAATATAAAAAAATGGGTACATTAATACCCATTTTCCTTTTCTCCTACTCCTACGCGAGGGTAGAGTAAATGAATTGAGTATTTTTGAAATTTCATAAAAAGTAGCCTAAATAAATATTACATAAAACATGGATGGAAGCATTCAAAGAATTAAATTACGTCATTACGTGGATGTTTACTTTGTGTGCTTACAATCTTCACTTTCTTTGACAGGGAAGAATTAAGTTTATTTTCAGGAGAAGTCATACGATTTGGAAATCGCTGTAAAGATCCTCAGTGGCATAACTTAGACCGTTACTTTTTAAAGTAATACAACTACCATAAAGTTTAAATCACCATTTTGAGATGTTCTTTTCAACTTGTTTACTCATGTGTTATACTTTTGTTCAGACAAAGCAGGGAAGGTAGCCCTCATAAGCAGCTGAAGGAGGATGCGGAGTCAGTGACACAACAGTTAACTATTTTGGTTCAGCATACAGCAGTGAGTGCCATAACCCTTGTCTTTTTTCTTAAGGTCTCTTATAACCTTTTGCGCTTTGTAGGAAAAAAAGATTCTTCTTTCTCCCTTCTTTCCTTATTTTTGTAGTAATAAACTACTCTGTCTAAATCCCGATATTTTGTTTCTTCTGCAGGAACTTTACCATGAGTTACATGCCTTGCATAGATTTGAGCAAGATTACCAAAGCAAATGTAGTGTAGACTGTAAGTGGCACTCCTCTTCGTTTCTTAACTAGCTTAAAGTATCTCGTGAAATATGAATTTTAGTCAAGCACTTGGTGGATTCATTTTCTATGTAATATTGAATTTGGATTTGTTTACGTTTATAGTCAACTGAGAGACTCACTATTCGTTAACTTTGAAATACGTTTAACCACAATATTCCTCTTCCTCAAAGGCCTCACCTATGGCGTGGTAAGGTTTTAGGATGCGCTCAACCTCACCTCTATGTTAGGAATCTGAGAGAGGTTGATTCCAGATTATTCATGGTGAAAATTGCCTGTAGAGTGCGCCAATCACAGCTAATTTGCATTATAAGAGCTTGTGTAGTTTTATTTAGTGAGCCATTTTGGTTTACTCTATTATACTGTAGACCCAAAGAAGGTTATATCTTTGGTTTCACTAGAAATGGATTTTTTTTCTCCTTTGGAAACAATAGAATAAAGCAAAATGGCACCAAGTTGTATCAGGGTTTCTTATGTCGTGAATCACAAGTCAGTCGATGCAATTGCAAGCACAGTTTTCATTATGGGCATTCGAAAACATACTCGCTGTGTTTCAATGCAGGGATAAGGCTATATGCGTCGGACCCTACTCCGTCATAAGGATTGGGGTATTGTTATTGTAATTAAGTTTTGCATTGTTAACTGCGGAACTCCGTATTTCCATAATAAAACTTCTCTTTTCTGCATAGCTGGCAGCAATGCGGTTTTACGGGAAGAACTTAAAAAGCAGAAGAAACTAGTCATGAAACTTAAAAAGAGATCACTTTGGAGCAGAAGTTTGGAAGAGGTATTTGTCTGCTACTAACTGCATATCAGTCCAAAAGTATTACGAACTTTGTCGACCTGGTTCTTTTTGTGTTTTGATTGTAGTGGCTTTTCCCTTCAATTTATGCGGAACCTTTAAATATAAAAGTGCCTGTTCAAGCAATTAGGAAATTGACTATTAGTAGTTTATTGTTTCTTTCAGATAATGGAGAAACTTGTCGATGTTGTCCTGTTTTTATACATGGAGATACACCAGAACTTCGGAAGTGATGGTAATCATGTTACTAACTTTATACTCTTCAAATTCTTATCCGTTGGTTTAAGTTTCAGTTTGTAATGTTTCCTCTTCATTCTAATTTGTCTGACCATCTTCTCCCATTCTTTGAAGGCATGAAGTACATTTATTAATCATCACCCCTCAAAGCGTGGGGGAAGACGTATACATTTTTGAAAAATGGATAAGGCGTGATCAGGCTTTATCTGATATAGAATTAACAGTTTTAGGAATTAGAACTATGAGTATCATTGACTATCATAGATTAAGAACTTCAGAAACTTCTAGCTGCTCTGCAGCAGTCCAGCCTCTCAAAGTGTTGTTTTTGAACCGTGAAGAAAACCCAACACCCACCGACATTTAAGACATCTTTTAAAAATTAAAAATTTCTAGTATGTTTCACAATCACCAAAGCTCTATTTTCATAATCATTGGGCGCATCGCTATTTGTCTCAAGTTCAAGTTGAACACCTAATAATTAATCAAGGAACAGAAAAAAAGAGCCCAAGGGGTGTTTACTAGGCGCACCCGGGAGCATTTTCTAATTGCTACTAGTCTCTCAGGCTATGTGATATTTTGGTCGTAAATCCGTAATAGTCCATGAGGTAGTGAGACCAAATTTTACACGTTTCTTATGGATTGGTACAAATACAAAATAGTTTTGCACAGTTGCACACACCATTCTCCCTATTCTTACATAGTTGTGGTCTTTCTTTTCAATAAGTGCCGATAATATATATGGTACTTCAATGTTCTCTAAAATTTATGTGATGATATATTCTAGGGCAACTCGAAGATGCTAATGGACCGGATGAACACACTCTAAGCAATAACCAAAGGCTGGGACCTGCCGGCCTTGCTTTGCATTATGCGAACATTATTCTGCAAATAGATGGAATTGTGAGTAAATATGTTACCTCTTTTCAGATTATTATTCACCCCATTAAGTTCCACTTTTTCTGAACAATGCTCGTCCTCCGTTCTTCCTCTCATGTAATTTCACATTGCATAGCACTTCATTTCTTTGTTTGAATCCTTGGATATACAAAACGTCCATTTTCTCCCTTTTGTTCTTTGGTTGATTTAGTACACTAACCCTTTTTTTTCAAAACTGAACGCTTATAAAAAAATGCACCTGTTTAACGTGGAGATTCTGCCAACTTTTGTTCCCTCTTCCAATGGCAACACATACTATGTAAACTATTGCTGAACAAACTTATTTTCTTATGCTCACAGGTCGCTAGATCGAGTTCCATGCCTGCGAATGCTAGGGAGTCATTGTACCAAAGCCTACCACCAAGTATAAAATCATCTTTGCGCTCCAAGCTGCAATCATTTCATGTCAAAGAAGAGGTATTTACGAACCTGCTACTATCCACTGTCTTGTCTCTGTACAGTAGTTTTTTGCCTCCGATCCTGAGCCTTCCCTTACTTTTTTCAAAATCAAATGATCACGGAATGGGCGGAGTGGCTTTTATTCGTGATTTTGAAGCCCTTCACAAACATTCATGTTCAGTTAAAGCTCTGTCCAATCCTATAATGAATACAGTAGCTTAAGTGAGACTTGTTATGTTACGGAAAATGGGGAATTTGGACATGAAATAACCGTCATGAGTAAGAATTGCTTAAAGCTGAAATGCTTTTACAACCTAGACTCCTATCATGAGTAGTATATGACAGATTTCTTGTGTAGTTTAATTGAAACTCTTCAAATGAAGATGTAATGATATCGAAATAGTTTTGTTTGTCCAGTGTTTTTATGTTGACACTTCCGATTTACAGCTCACTATGGCGGAGATTAAAGCTGAAATGGAGAAAACACTGCAGTGGCTTGTTCCGATTGCTAGCAATACCGTCAAGTGAGCTCATCTTTAGATTAGTTTTTCTTTTTTTCTCCATAACAAAGGCTTCAGTCCTCTAATTGATTCTTTTTTCCAACATGGTTGCTAACTTGTTTTTAGGTCCCATCACGGATTTGGTTGGGTTGGCGAGTGGGCAAACTCCGGGTAAATCCGTCATTTTGAAAGAATGTCTTCTTTTTCTTCGAGTGGATATATTTTGTTTCATTTAGTATCTGCAACATTAAGCATTTTAAATTGGTTTCAGATTTGACGCGGGTGATACATCTGCTGAAAAGGCGGATTCTATCCGCATTGAGACACTTTATCATGCTGACAAGTTGAAGACTGAAGCTTACATTACTGATCAACTAGTCTGGCTTCACTGCTTGATTTCCCAATCAAGAATTGCAGCCATCGGTTTTTGCGTGAAGTCATTACCGAAAGTTCACCAAAGAAATCAGTCCGTAGAAGTCAAATCTTCCAGCGAACCATCCACTTCAGAGGGTCATGACACCGGTGCAATGAATCAGACATCAGGAATGCCCAATGGTCAGGATTCCGATTTGGTTACAGATACCTCTACGATATGTGGTGAATCGAGCATGAATCGGACTTCAGAAATGATCAATGGTCGGGATTTTAATTTTGTTACAGACACCTCTAAGATATGTGATGGATCGAGCATGAGCGTGGCCCATCCCCAACCCCAAGATTGCACAATGAATCAGACTTCAGGAATGATCAACAGTCAGGATTTCAGTTTTGTTACAGATACCTCTAAGATATGTGATGGATCGAGCATGAGCGAGGCGCCCCATCCCCAACCCCAAGATTGCGCTAACCCGATATCCATCGCTCCTCGCCTTCCTTCAGAGGAACAAGAGCTGAATGTTGATAGGGCTATTTATTCATGTTGACCGACTCATTCATGATTTATTACCCATTTGCACAATTTGGTGCTACAGCCTGCAGGCTGCAGGTGATCGCGTTATGTCTGAGTGGTCGAGTTGTATAATATTCCAGTTAGTGAATATATACATAGATCTTACCTTTTGCAGTATAGAGCCAGTATTTACTATTTAGCGATTCATTTGCTTGTCATATACTCGTGTATAAGTTTCTACGATCACACTGTTGCATTATGTCGAAAATCTGTAGGAAAGCTACCTTAGATGAAGTGCAGGTTCAATTTGGAGCATCAAAACTTACTTCGTATATGAAATCGTTTCATATGTGTGGCCAACTTATTAACCCTAAATAAATGAAAAATAACTGGGTTTAGGTTTGTTATGCATATAACACCGTCTCATATAAGAATAACAATATGATGTCCAAGATAGTTTACATACGCATTTTTTTCGTTTCATTGTAATGTATTCCTAGGAGCATAACAGAAAATATCAACGGAAATTTCCCATGGTATCCCTTAACTTTGTCAGATTTTCCATGGTACCCCCGCTTTTAAGAATCTACCCATGGTACCCTTGAGGTTCCATTTTTGTGCCGATGGTACGCCTTGATGTGATGGCCGTTAACGGAATGTTAAATTTTGATGACGTGGCAATAATTAGTAAATTAAAAATTAATAATAAATAACGAATAAAAATTTGAATAATTCCCATGGTACCCCTGAAATTTACACTTTTTCCCCAAATATTCTTACTTTTGTAAAAAAACAAAGTTTGACTGATTGTATCTCTTAGTTACGATTTCAAAAAGCTCCAATTTTTTTCCTACGTTGATCATCTTTACGAGATTTTCAATTTGAAAAAAAAAATCGCGTTTTTTTGATGTCTTAGACAGGTGCTACGGCTACTCAAAGTTTATTCGTTAAAGAAACTTTGATCGACTATAATTTTCGATCACTCATTCATAAAATGAACTTTTTGTTTCAAAAATAGTTGTCTTTCTGAGATCTACAATTTAGAAAATAAAAATCGCGGCTTTAGGAATTCTCGATTAAGAGATACAAGCAGTTAAAGTTATTTTGGAGAAAAATAGGGGTATTTCGGGAAAAAGTGCAAACCTCAGGGGTACCATGAAAATTATCGCTATTTATTATTAATTTTTAATTTACTTATTATTGTCACATCATCAAAATTTAACTTTTGTTAACGGCCGTTGCATTAAGGGCACCCTGGGTACGAAAATAAAACCTCAAGGGTACTATGAGTAGATTCTTAAAAGTAGGGGTATCATGGGAAAACTGACAAAATTGAGGGGTACCATGAGAAATTTCTGAAATATCATTTAAATGTATTTATTTTGTTTCGGTTGAAAGAGGGTTAAGTTTGTACGATGACTGAATTCATATTGTGATTCGATCATAATTTGAACTCGATCCATATAACACGTTAACTCTTTCGCCATGCAGTGTCGACTGTCGACGACTCTTTAACTTTTAGTGGCACATAACCTCACATATATATTTGCCTGTATTTTCTCAACCTTACAAGATTTAGCTAAAAATAATATCTTGCTTCTCAACCATATAAATAAGTATATGCTTACATATTTGAGTGATAATATTCTAGTTTTGCCTACTTCATCGCTACACCATAAAAACTCTTTTCATTGAAAAAAATTCAAATTTTCTTCGATACTCTCTCAATTAACTTTTGTTTAATTTTTATTTTAATTTCTACTCGAAAAACATATATATTTAAACACAAAAATTACCAATTTTAATTGCGAAAATTCTTGATGAAGCCAAAATCATTAATCATTAATATTACTATTATTAAGTAAAATATGAATGCAGAAAATTCAATTTGGAATAGAGGATTAGTGGGAGATACACCTTTAGTATGCCAATATAAAGATTTAGATAGCTCTGTTATCTCTAATAAACATGACCCTTCTCAAAACACATCAATGATATTGATTTATTTTATTCTTATTTTCCTTATTACAAGAGCCACTCATGCACTTTTGAGACTTCTTCAACAAAATTTGCTCACTGCTCAAATACTTGTAAGTTCCTAATTCATTTCATTAATTGATAAAAATAAGATATGAATATATATCGGGGCTGTTAGGTGTTGGGCTTGGTGATACTGATTCTCGATATTATCCTTTTTCATATGCATTTTGTTTGTAATAATTACAGAGTATTATGCATGTTTTCTTCATAACATAAAATAATTTATATCCTTATTATACACACGTAAAAAAATATGAAAATTTAACAATTTATAAAAAAAAAAAAACAATATGATTTTTTAATTATATGAGAGGTCATCTTAGTTTCTATATCTATGCATTGAAAATTTTAGGACTTAGACTATATTACCTACGGGATTATGTAAACAATTTTCTCCATTCTGAATTAATCGAAATTAGTATTTTGTTATTTGACAACAAAACAATATGATTTTACATGAAAACCTAATGACCACTTAAACTTTATTTTACAAATTTATGAATTAAATTTTATATCATTGAATATTTTGACTAATTTTAATATTTTTGAAATGCAGGCTGGCATTCTTATTGGTCCATCATTTTTAACTCGAAATCCAGCAGTGTATGATAAATTATTTCCCCCAGGAGGAACAGTAATTCTCAAAACATTTGGATATTTTGGTGTAATAATTCACCTTTTTGGTTTAGGAGTAAATGCAAATACCACAATGATTAAAAATGTGGATAAAAAAGTTATAATAATAGGTCTTACAAGTTTTTTCTCTGGGGTAAGTGCTAGTTTTTTAACCCTACACATATTAACAAAAATTAATAGTAAATTTTTTGACAAAAATCCCATTTTAGGAATTCCAATTCTTGTATCATTAAACTCAAATTCACCATTTATAGTAATGACCGCGGTTCTTATAGAATTAAAAATGATTAATTCCGATTTAGGAAAATTAGTATCATCAATTTCTATAGTTTGTGACTTATGTGGATGGTTAATAGCAGGATTTATGAGTACAATTTCAAAATCCATACAAAATAAAAATGGTGAAGAAGCAATTACTATAATTTTATGTATAATAGCATATTATTCAACTATTTTTTTTATCCTTAGACCATTAGTCATATATATAGCAAAACAAACTCCTAAGGGTAAACCAATGAATGAAGGGAATTTTTTCATAATATTAACTTTAGTATTAGTTGTCGCGCTTACCGGAGATGTAATTGGACAGAGTTCGGGTTTAGCAGCATTTATATTCGGGTTAGCATTACCCGATGGACCGCCGCTAGGGATGACATTAATAGACAAGTTTGATACTATTAGTACAGGTTTATTACTACCTATTTTTTGTACTGTGAGTGGATTAAGGACAAATTTCCATAGTTTAACAAAAACATCATCTCTTTATTTTGGATCAATTATTTTGATGGGTTATCTTGGAAAGTTTTTGGGTACTTTATTGTCAAGCATGGTGATTGGGAAGATTTCTCTTAATACAGCTATTTCAGTTTCTCTTGTGTTATGTTGTAAAGGAGTTGTTGAGCTTTCTGCATATGGGATGTTCAAGGATTCTAAGGTAAAAAAAGCATATCAAATTCTTCTTTATTTTATTTTTTATTTTTTTTGATGACAAGGGGGTTGAGTCATCCCGGGCCCATGCATTCCCGCACCACCACATGGATCATGTAAACCACTCCCTTCGGGGGCTGCAGTGGCCAAGTGATCATCGCCCCAGCTGGTAGTCGAACCTGGGACCTCTCAACTCCTGCATTTCTGCAAGCTTCAAGGTTTAACCCAGCTACCACTGGACTAACACCACTTGGTTTCCTTTCATATGTTCTTTGCGGTGGTTATTTTAAAATTGTCTTTTGTATTGCTAACACAAGGATAAAACTGCATACATCTGATCCTCTATCTCCCAATTTGCGAGAGCTGTTAAGGCAGTGGGACAATATTGTTGTTATGCTCTTAATAAGTGATCATAACATAAGCATATGTAGACAATAATTTACGGGTTTCAAACCCTGGTCATTAGGACAGGCCAACAGAGGCGGTTGTCCTTAGACATTCAATCTTAAAAGACTTTTAGTTAATTTTTTTCATTTTTTTTTCTTAGTAACACCGCTCAGTGACTTTACCAGCATATATAGTTCATGCGAAATGGCTAATAAATTTCCGATGATTGCAGTTATTGACGGAGGAGGTATTCAGTCTAGCAATCTTGATAATGCTAGTAGTAACAGGAGTATCAATACCAATTGTGAAGTATTTATATGATCCATCATCAAAATATATGTCTACAAGAAGGCAAACAATTGGAAATTCAGGTTATCTTGGAGTTATAAGGATATTAGTTTGCATATATAAAGAAGACAATGTTGCACCTATGATACAACTTCTTCAAGTTGCAAAACCTAGAAAAGAAACTCCTTTACAAGTGTTAGTTCTTCAACTTTGTGAACTTGTTGGTAGTAAGCAAGCTATACTTGCACCATATGATCCACATGACACTAACTCGAGTCATATAGTTAGTGCTTTCAAAAGACTTGAGAAGGAAAAAAATGATAATTTGAGGACACAACATTTCACTTCAACTTCTCCATACTCAAGCATGCATGATGATATATGTTCTCTTGCATTTGATAGAGGGATAAATGTTATAATCCTACCATTTCACCAAAATCACGGGTTTGACAAGACGTTAACAGCAGGGTCCAGTATTCGGAATGTTAATCGTCGAGTCATGAGGAAAGCTCCTTGTTCCGTAGGAGTATTAATCGACAAGAAAAGTTTCAATATGTCGACGTTCTATTCTATTGTTGTTCTATTCCTAGGTGGCAATGACGACCATGAAACCCTGGCATATAGCAGACGTATGGTAGAGGATTCGAGTATTAACCTAACCGTCATGCGGATTAAATCATCGTCATACGAAGAAATCTATGATGAAGAGGTTGATGAGTACATCATCAATGATTTTCTAGCAAGTACTAGAAATAAAAGTAATGTGATATTTAAGCAAACAATTGTAGAGGATGGTGTTGGAACAATACAAATAATTAGATCAATTGAAGAACATGTTGATTTAGTGTTAGTGGGCCGGTATCATGACCCAAAAATGTTAGCAATAACTGGGCTTATGGATTGGAGTCAATGGCCTGAACTTGGTGCAATTGGTGCAATGCTTACTACTTGGGATTTTCAATTTTCTGTATTAGTTATACAACAACAACAAGAACAAATACAAGAGAAATTAGTTTGTAGCAGACAAAGTTCTACTAATTCATTAATTTCTGTTGATGATAATCACAGTATGTCTAGTATGTCAACTAGGGATGATTATTTCATTGTACAAGATAGTAAACCCTTTCAATATTTCAAGATGTCACAAACTTGAGAGTAGATTTGTTAGAGTTTTGCAAAGATTGTAAATAGTTATTTTTAGAAGATAGATTTTTAGCAATAAGTGTAGTTTTTTTTAGCAATTTAATGGTAATTTTAAGTTTTGCCACATTGTTTTATTGATGCATAAACATAATGATTATTAACCTTTGTTTCATTAAACCAGCTATCATATACTCCCTCCATTCATATCCAAATACACCATTCTCCCAAGAGGGCATCATTTCCTTCCTTGTTAGGTTGGTTCACGCACGAGCAAACAAGCACCAGCCGCAACAGCGGAAAACTATGACCAACACATAAAAGGATAAAATGTGGTTTTAGGCACCTACTTGATTTAAGGTTCCCTGCCTTATTTTAAGAAAGTACCGAGCAGACAAACCGAGACTTTTTCATTTGTCTAATGACGGAAACCTTGACCTCGAATAGGTCTTCGGGGACAATGGGCGAATGCCCGATCCAGCAATATCGCGTGAGTGAAGAAGAGACAAATACCCTCCTTTTGAGAAAGATAAGCTTCTCAATCAAAGCTTTAAGATTGCTGGGGAGTCAACTTACTGTGCTCCGGGCGGTGCCAAATTAAACCAGCCTTTTCCTAGCTCGAAAGCAATTCCCTTTTTAAAATGATTCGGTTTGGCTCGAAAGTCATGCTTTAGCTTGCCTCCTTTTTTTTTAAAGGACTCCTTATCCCTAATCAATCCTAAGCCCCAAGCCCATTTCATTTTACCCCAAACATGTTTTTGACACTATTTATGCAATTCATAAGCGGGGTCTGCGGGGAGATAATCATGTGGGATCTTATTTGATTCGGCTTTGTAAATACAGTAAGAATACGAAACTTTTATAATGTAAAACTGAAGATATTTACGATACAAGTTATACATTGACAAACGTGTAAAAAGGAAATGGTGTATTTGGATATGAATAGAGAAAGTATCTATTTCAAGGTCAAAAATGTATTTTAATTTAAAAGTCGATGGTCACTAGTTGTTTGAGGTTGTCAAAACAACAATACCGATTTAAAACACAGAAGGGTGTATAGTTGTAATATTGTCCATAAATAATTTAGGTTATTAAAAATTTGACAAAATTCAAAATAGTACTTCTAATGGTTGACATTTGACCATTGATGTCAAATTTTATAACTTCTGTGATCTGTGGTAGACATGCCAAAACTTACCTGAACCATACCTTATTTGCCTTTAATCTAGCCCGAACGTTTATTACCGCATCCTAACCATAAACCCTAACAAACTCCATAACAGTCGCCTTCCCGTGGCCCTTTGTCTCCTTCCCCACTCCGACTTAAGATGGACTGCCTTTTATCTTTGGTGTTGTACAATCTCGATGACACTTAACTACGAATACGGATCAACATGGCCGTTACTAGCTCGAACCCGCAATGCCCCGCTCAACACTAAACCTGATTACCTGTTTATCAAGTCCACTTTACCACAAACTCTTAAAATTAGATATTGGGGGCGTTTGGTTGGGGGGAATAAGGAAAGGGAAAGAGAATAAAAATGGTTGATTCCTTTTGTTGTTGTTTGTTTGACACAAAGAAAGGGTAACACATACCCCCCTTACCCCCAAAACCATTCTCATCCTTACCCCTCCCCCCTTGGGTAAGCCCATAACCCCACAATCCCTTCTTCCCCCTACTCCCTATTTTCAGTTTTCACCACTCCCACCAACACCCACCACACCCTCTCACACCGTCAACCACTGCCACCTACACCCACCACACCGACACAACCACTACCAGGGACGCCGACACAACCACCACCAGCGACGCCGCCTGTCCACGCTACCCCATATCCTCAACCACTAAATACCACACCAACACCTTCAGTAACTCTCCCACCCCACCAACCACCACCAACACCTTCCTCGGCCACACCACTGCAACCGCCCGACGCCGGCCACACCAGATAATGGTGGCATGTGGTGGGTAATGGTGGTGGAGGTGGTGGATGTTGTCTTTTAATTCCCTTTTCCTCTAATTGTCAACCAAACAACCAAATATAATATGGCTGATCCCATTCATTTCCTCTCTTACCCTTTCTTGATTTCATTCTCTTACCCTTTCCAAAAAACAAAACTAAAATAAAAATTTACCCATAACAATACCATTTCTAATCACTATTTTCAACATCTACAAACATAATAAAATACAATATTTTATTCTTCCAAGAATGATGGAAAAACACCAAACATATTTATTTCACCAAAAAACCCAAAAAAAAAAAAAACAAAAAAAAAAAAGACACTAGTACAACTTAATATACTTGACCGCCAAACAAACAACTCCCTACAATTGCTCCCTCTCTAGTCTCTCCCTTCCCTTCTTCTCCTTCACTCTTTCTCTCTCTATTTCCTTCACATTTGTCCTCTCTACATTGCTCCTTAACTCTCCTACATTCTGTATGTCTCTTCTCTACCTTCTTATTTCTAATTATTTCCATGTTTTTCTCCTTTTAATGCACTTTAAAATCATCTTTTTATGGCGGGAATCTGTTAATATATGACGTTTGTATTGTTTTTTCAATTTCTTTGCATAAAGATTGAATCTTGCGTTGTGTTTTGTGTTTTTGAGATGAACCCAGATGATAGTTTAGTTAGTTTGATTCAAAGCTGTGATTAATTTTGTGATTGTATTGTGTTTTTGTGATTTTCGGCTGGTGATTGTTGTTGGGTATATGTCTTTTTTTTTTTTTAGGGTTTGTGGTTTTTCGGGGATGAAATTGTTGATGGGTTGTGTCGGTTTTCGCGGGTGATTGTAATTTGTTGATGGGTAATGCTTGATTTGTGCTGGTTATGGGTTGATTTTCTTGGGTTAGTGTAGGTATTGGAGGTTCATCTAGGGTTTCTGTACTGCATGTACATATACATTGTTTTTTAATTTGATCTAGATCCTAGGTTTGCTTTGTGTTGGTGTTGTGTGAGCCGGAAACGCGCAGTTTGCCTCTAGTATTGGTAGAATTAGAGTCTAATTTTGTTGAATTTCGTTGTTCTGAAGGTGTCCTAGGGTTCCAATTAACCTGCATTGAGTATTTCTAATTGGTGGATCTCCAAAGAGCTCAGTGGTAAATTGTTGGTTTTCTGAGCACGTTGAATATGCCATTGCTGAAACGGAAGCCATTCTCATTGTTGGAACCTCCAAATGATTTGGAGCCTCGTGAGCTTGTGTTTCAGATCAGGTTCACAAAGGAGATTTTCCGCGATTATCAGTATCCTTCACTTTGTATATTAACTAAATTAATAGTTTGTCTGTAGTTCTTTTCTTTTGCATGTTTTCTCCTCCCATTTTGGATTCCTTAATTTTAATCAGAGCGTACTTGAAGCGCATTAACTTGTATCGTCAAAGAGTATGGACATGTAAAGTAACTCTGAAGGGCAATTTGACATATGAAGAGGCTTTAGTCTCCGAGCAACGCGCGTCAGAGAAAGTTCAAAACCTTCCTGAGGAGCTGATCGCCCCTATCTTACGAATTATTCAATATAGTAAGAGCTCCTGAGAACTCTTTTTTGTGCTATCCATGTACTAAATCTATAGTCTGCTGATTTAGATGTTCTTAGTATATACAGGGATTTTGCTTCTCCTTGTGCATATGTTTTTATTCTTATATACAAACCTTTTAGATAATCATAGCTTAGGATGGCATAGTGTCATAGTGGCGTACTGGCATGGATAGTACCAAGTGATCGAGCCATAATAGACAGTTTTCTCATTTAGAAAATGTAGCTGCTACGGAATCCCAACCATGAAAAACATTGTCATATGATCTTCAATCACGGTCGTTTTCAAGTTTTTGAGTGATCATTAAAAGTTATGTATTTCTTATTATATCCTTTCTGCTCTTTGTTTGAAGGCAACTTCATCTTTTATACCCTATCTCTTTCTCTCTTTCCTCCTCCAAACTTTTTCTCTCTGAATATCTCAGTACCTGGTTAATTTTTTAAATGACAAGATCCTAGAGAGTGTCTCCGAAACTGGAGGATCTGTGAGCAAGGAATGCGCCTCTTTCCTCTACATAGATATCAATCATTTCACATGATTATTAAGCTGAAATTTTCACTTTGGTGTGAACCTTCGGGTAGCATATTGATCTGTTAGTGAGTAGCATTTTAAAACATATGACTACTCTAGGTTCTTATACCCTTGAATTTGTAGGTTTGCTCTATGCGTTTAAAGGTTACTGACTACAAGTACCAGCTATATAGTTCAAATTTTTCTCAATCTCTCGATTTACTTTCAGACTTTCAGTTCTATCCTGCCACTTCTTAATTCAGGCCCCATCTTCTCTGCCATTTGTTACCCTCATCATGAAATTGGCTAGTTTAGTTAGAAGTGTTCTGATTTGTGAACGTTAAAGCTTTTGTCTTAGTAGCGCTTTGCACTTGTGCAATTCGTTTGTAAGCAGGATAACTCATAAATTATTCTCTCCTTTTAACCAAAACAAGCTTTGGAAAACAGAGTGCGTGTTTTTCTTTTTTGCCGACTGGAGTCATTTTGTAAATTTACTGGTGTATTAAAAAGTGTCTTCTGGAGTACCTTTTCATACTGTCGTATTTGAAATTGGAGAGTCTCGGGTTTTCGGCCTTCTAGTCTGACATGTTTTATTTAATTGTTTCTTACAAGCTGATTTTGTTTAGAGATCAGTGCTTTCTGATTTGTGACTGAGTTCCATAGTCTTGTCCTCCAAAACCCCAAAACCATTGTTGAACAAACTTGAGATGAAAGAAGCTGAAGAACTAGAGCGGTTAAGATGTTCATTAAACTTATTTACAAGCTGCGCTTAGTTCAGGGGTCATCATGTACACTGCTGCAAATTTTGCATTGTCTGGACATTTGTTTGCAACTGAAAACAGTTAGCTATTAGCCTATTACACCCTCTGTTCAAGGCAATTCCTTATGTTTCACATATATTGAACAAGCGTATGAAATTTCCTTGAATGGAGGGAGTACTACTTTGCTAGAATTATAAATAATCTAATACATCAATAACAAAGTTGATTTAGCCATATACCATCAGATTAGTATGTATATTATAATAAAATTCATCTTAAAGTTGACTTGTCAGCACATTTGCATCATGTCATCTATGATGAAGAAATTAGGGTCATTTTAGTGCTTATATTTTGTTGGGGCAGGGTCTGTTAAATTATTGTTCTACACAGTTTTATTTGATGGGCTTATTTTTGCTTCTCTGTTGTCTTCCCCGTTTCTATTTGCCTTAGGCCTTAGTCACTTTTTCTCATTGGAGACAGAGGGCTACTATAATGATCAAAATTTTGAGCTAAACTTAGGTTGGTTAATATTAACACTATGTTGTACTGGATTAGATCTTTAAATTTGATGGGCTCTCCAGTAGTTCTGAGACTTCTGACTATTAAGGCAATCTAAGCTGTGGTTTATATACTAAACACTTGTTTTGGAGAAACTTATGCTGTCATGCTTTCTAAATTCTTTTTTTCTCATACAGGCATGCTACCATTGAGCGATTTGATTCCTAAAATCAAATCCGATCTGCAAGAAAACCTTGTTGAGGGTGTGGAACTGCAGAGTAAAAAGAATGGTGCTGTACATCCTTGTAAGATTGTTAAAGTTTTGGATCAGGAGGAAGGCAATAACCGGTATGAGGTGGCATGGCTTGATGACGATGCTAAAACGAATGGAAGCACAATCTTATGTGAAGATGATCTCATTCGTAAAAAACTTCCATTTGGTAGAGAGGTTCTAAAATCTTTTATCAGGGAATCAACCTATCGGAGTATTCCCTGGGTAATTCATAATAGTTTAGCAACGAAGTATGGAATTCCAACTGATCTTCCTGAAAATTTAAAGGACAAATTCTTCCTCGATGGATGTGTAGTCAGCAACAAAAAGAGGAAGAAGAATGAGGTACAGACTACAGAGTAGTAATGATTTGGTTATCCTCTGTCTTCGATTGCTGTTGCCTTTACTTAATATTGATCCGTTTTTGGGGTTTCCTTGATTATGAACTCTTTTTAGGGAACTCAAGATGTAAGTAATGGTAAAATCAAAAAGAGTAAATTGGAAAGAGGGGAATCTGATGGTCCAATCAGTGATGGCTCTGGGGAGAATGGTAAGCACTGGTAACTAGTGTATGTTCCTTTTGTGGGGTACTGAACTTCATTAAGGATTTTGTATATAGTCCGTTTCCTCTGTACTGTCTGTCTGTATGTCCTTTTCATCGTATTTCAGAAATTGGTACTGTGAACTATATGAAATATAGATGATTTGCTTCAGCGTTGTTTTCTTTTCTTATGGTTGTTTATGCAGGGGTCAAGTCTATCACATATCCAATTGATGACCTGTTAGTGCAGCCTGGTCCTGATGATCCAGTGTTCACGGATCGACCGTCCCCCTCTAGAGATTTCACCATTCAAATGGATTGTTATGGAGACCTTTTAATGGTTTGGGATTTTTGTTCATCTTTTGGTCGATTTCTGTACTTGTGGCCATACTCTCTTGAAGATTTGGAAAAGGCATTGTGTCACAAAGACAGCAATATTGCTCTTATTGTGGAAACACATGCGGCTCTTCTTCGAGTGCTTATAAAAGATGAGGGGGAGTATTATATTATTTGTGAGAAGAAGAAGCATAAGGCAAAGGTCAAAGATCTTTTGCCTTTTGAATCTTGTTTTTAGTCTTTTATGTTCTCAAATTCATTTTCCGTTGATTTGTTTCATTTCCTTTATTATTACGTTAGCTGACAGTGAGCTTTCTTACATCTCACTTATGCAATTTCCATTTTTTTTTTCAGATTACCGTAATTACATGGACGAATTATTTGTGTGACTTTATAGAAATGATTGACATTCCAGAACTAACAACTCATGTAGCAACCATCAAGCGGGGGCATTATGGTCTATTAGACCCTCCTGTTAAACTGAGAATCTTGAAGGAAATGGTTGACCATGCTGTTGCCACTGATCTTGTGAGGGAAAAGTTAGACGAGAATCTTGAACAACGGCATGCACTTGGTGCTGAAAAGAGAGGTGAAGCTTTAGAAGAAGGTAGGAAGAAGAGAGAGGCAAAGGCACGTCTCAAAGCTGTCACTGGAACCAATGGCACAGTGCTGGAAGATAGTTCAGGTCCTCCTGAGGACATCTCCAGCAATGGAGAAAGATTGGAGAATGGACATAGTGAGAAACTCTTACCCGATTCCAATCATTCACAAGAAAACGGGTTTGTGCTGCGTTCTTCTTTCACAATCAAATTTTAATACAGATTGACATTGTGATTACTGACAGTTAATTCGACATTTTATAGTGAGAGTGACCCAAAAAGCAGCGAACTGCTTGAGGAAACAAAGAAGCTTTTGGATGATCTGGAAAAAAGCAAAGATCAAAGAGTGCGTTTCCATAGTTTCTCGTTGCTGTTAATGGTTTTGATTTTTGATATCATAATGCCAAAATATGGATGTGAATAACACGTCTTTTTTTTTTTGTCTTGCAGAGAGAGTTTCTCGAGAAGGAATTGGAGAAACGAGTTATTCGTACAAATTCTTTGGGTAAAGATAGAGACTATAACAGATATTGGTTTTTTAGACGTGACGGGCGAATATTCATTGAGAGTTCTGACACTAAGCAGTGGGGCTTTTATAGCACCAAGGAAGAGGTACTCTTGTTTTGAAATTTCTCTCAGTAGATGTGTGCCTCCTTTGGAATCAAATGTTTCCAGCGAACACCCATTTTGATGTACCCTTTTATGTTAATTGGTTTCAAATCTATTCTCTCTGTTGCATATTATAAGTATCTCACATTTCGATTAAATAACTTCTCTCTTCAATGTCTCTCAAAATATTTGAGCAAATAGTATGAAACGAGTTAATTTCTGTGAAGTAATTTTACTTTTTACATGAGATACTTGTTTTTGTGGAGAACTCAATTGTTGGCGTGTTCTCGCAACTAGCAAGCATTGCCTTCTACTACTAAATTTGTGTTGGGACTTGTTTAAATGTCGAATGTTATGATGAACTTTTAACAGATAATAACACTGGGAGCGCACATGGATTGTTTTACCCCGGGCTTTTGTTTCAAGTTCTATAATTGAGTTTCTTTGTTTTCCACAGCTAGATGCGCTGATGGGTTCTTTGAATCCGAAGGGGGAGAGGGAGAGATCTCTTAAAAGGCAGCTTGATAAGCACTATATTAAAATAAGGTACACCCTTTGTTTACGTTAATTTGTCGATCTCAATTCTCATTTCTCAGGGCTAAGACGCCTAAGACATTGACATTGCCCTTCACTTCCATTAAATGCTTCGCCAACATTGTAAACATGATGATACTTTTCAGTATCATTGAATTCTCAGGGCGGAGCACGCACCCTGGTCGATCTTATCAATCATAGAACTCTTCCTATTTAGCACTCCTGAAAATTGTCCCTTATTTGTTGGAACTCTTCCTATTTAATTGTCCCATTCTGTCTTTCTAATGTCTTGATGATATGAGCGAAAATACCCACTGAAACCCAAAGCGGAATACAGATTTGAACGGAGATAGTCTTTTTTTTTTTTTTTTTTTTTTTGGCAGCTGTAAATAAAGATATACCTAACTAGTCATGGCCTCACAAGCGAGGCCATGCGCAATACCGGATGTTTCATTGATTTCCTGAGTTTTTAACTAATATTAGGCTCAAGCGGGTTAATGTCATATGGAGATAGATCCTCCACCGAGAGGGTTTCACATTAACTTCCACAATACTCACTCAGTTTTGCTGTATTGTAGCAAGGAGTTACAGAAGAGGTCCAAAGATATGGCCAACCAAATTGCCGAGGAAGATGCAGTTGTCAGAAGATCGACCAGGGTGCGTGCTCCGCCTAAGGATAACCCGGCCCTAGCTTTCCTTAAATATTCCAACAAGTGGAAAGCTCTGATGGATTAGGGCATACTTAGCAGACCGCACTCTAATGGAGGTGTATAAATGATTTTATGGCCTAGCTGCCTCGAAGTCTCTTTTTTCTTTCTTTCTATTCGTAGAGAACAGTAGATCGGATTAGGGGCTCTACGACCACCTCCATATTCGTTTTCGGACTGAAGAGAGTGCATGTGTTTACACAGGAGCAACAATTTTGTAGATGGCCGCGCTCATTATTTTCCTGAAAAGGAAATATTTCTTGTTCGTTGCTCTGACGTTTTAGTTAATTCTACTTTAGTGTCCCGTGTTTCACAAATTCCGATTTAAAAATTTGATGTTTGAGACTTTGAGCTGACCATAGTGTTTTATCTCATTAAAAGTAACAGTCGCTCTCTATAAAAGAAAACTATCTTAAACTCCGCAAATCATGAATGGTTAAGAAATGAGGTTATAAACAAATTATTTAGAGGTAAGTTCTCCTTTATATACAGACTTTTAAAGAAAGATTTTGTTTGTTTAAGTTGAATTATAAAGATTTTGTTAATATCGCATATGTATTTTACTTTTTTCACATACGCTTATAACGAATTTATCCTTGCCCCCCCCCCCCGAACCAGACGCCACCACCGCCTTAGCCGGCAAACATCAGTCGGCTACGTAGTTCGACCAAAAATGTCGACAATTAGGTCGGCTTTTTCATCGGCTCAATTACAAGAAGAAAATAACATGGAGCAAAAACACAACCGACAATGAATTCATAAACAAAAAACTTGATTAAATGATTATTGCTCATATGTTGATAACGGCGTTGGTTCAAGTAATTGTGTCGCCTATTAATCGGTTCCATTTGTTAATTGATTTATTTATTGATTAATTGACTGAAGTTCCGAATTTTTTCTTTTCCAATGTAATATCTGTCTAATAAGTAAGTTACTATAATAATTTGTGAATTAAGATTCATTGTTCAATTTTTTTTTTGAAGCAATTGGATTAGTTTATATATAAAATGTTGAAATAGGTGTTAATAAAAAAAAGTGCAGGTGAAAGAGTAAAGTCTATATATGAAAAATTAATACCAATATTTTAATTTAATTGAGTTTTATCATAATCCGACTTGAAACTCAAAAGATATAGTAAGGACAAAATTCGAGTTTAGAGATATAAATCACTTAGCAACCTTATTCGAAGAATCGAAGTACTTGTAAAAAAAAAAATTGTCCGAGATAATAGCAACAAGTGAAAGATTTAGCATTTTGTACTTTGTTTATACCGATTTTATTTTATTTTATTTTAATTAAAAGATTATAGTTTAGAGTTTGATTAAAATTATAGTTTCATATTGGCATGTAATTGGTCCAGATGTGGTTGCCTCGGTCCTTGGCATTTTGCGAGGGGAGATTTCACCATCAGAGTTTAACAAAACGAATATTGTTCTTATCCCAAAGAAAAAGGCTCCTGATAAAATGCGGGATTTCCGACCCATTAGCCTCTGCAATGTAGTGTATAAAATCGTGTCAAAGGTCCTAGCCAACCGATTGAAGCTGTTTTTAGGAGATATTGTCTCGGAGAATC
This sequence comes from Silene latifolia, assembly GCF_048544455.1. Lineage (NCBI taxonomy): Eukaryota > Viridiplantae > Streptophyta > Magnoliopsida > Caryophyllales > Caryophyllaceae > Silene > Silene latifolia. The sequence continues at coordinate 345,875,641 of NC_133537.1, read as the reverse complement.
AGAGTGCTTTCACGCCGGGGCGACTGATTACGGATAATATCCTAATTGCCTTCGAGCTGTTTCACCACATGAAAAATTCAAGACAGACGGACGGTCATATGGAAATTAAACTGGATATGGCAAAAGCTTACGATCGGGTGGAGTGGTCCTTTTTGCGAGAGGTTCTTGTGACTATGGGGTTCGATGGTGAGTGGATACGACGAGTGATGGACTGTGTCTCTACTGTCACCTTCTCGGTTCTTATTAATGGCTCACCTTCGGAGGAATTTCGGCCGACTAGAAGACTAAGACAAGGTGACCCTTTGTCCCCTTATTTATTCATTCTCTGTGCGGAGGCGTTGTCTAATCTCATGAGACGAGTTGTTGAAGCGAACACAATCCATGGAATCCGTATAGCAAGGAGTGCTCCTACTATATCTCATTTGCTATTCGCTGATGATAGCATATTCTTTGCTCGAGCTACGGTGGAGGAGGCTGAGATTATTAACAATGTGCTACGGCAGTACGAGTCGGCCTCAGGGCAGCTGGTTAGCCTTGAGAAAACAACAGTCTCGTTCAGTCAAGGGGTGTCACGGGAGCAGCGGGCTAGGGTGGCGGGTATTCTCGGAGTTGGGGAAGTGGAGGAGCAGAAACGATATTTGGGCTTGCCTACTGTGATAGGAAGGTCTAAAAAAGTCATTACGGATATTATTCGAGATAAGCTGAGCAAAAGGCTACAAGGTTGGCGCGGGAAATTATTGTCCAGGGCAGGTAAGGAAGTTCTCATAAAGGCAGTCGCCAATTCTCTTCCTACCTACGTTATGAGTGTTTTCAAAATCCCAGTCAATTTTTGTGACGAGCTTCGATCGATGATATCGCGTTTCTGGTGGGGCCATGAGGAGGGAAAGAGGGGTATTTCGTGGGTCGCGTGGAAAAAGATGTGTAAGCCGAAGGGAAGTGGGGGCATTGGGTTCCGTGATTTTCGGTTATTTAATCTCGCACTGTTAGCAAAGCAAGCTTGGCGACTGTTGACTTGCCCGGACAGTTTGTGGGCTCGAATGATGAAAGCGAAGTACTACTCGGGGAGCGATTTCCTTGGAGCCACTTTGGGGCACAATCCCAGCTATACTTGGCGAAGTATTATGGAGGCTCGTGGAGTTCTGGAGAAGGGCCTGCGCCGGAGGATTGGGGACGGCAACAATACGCGAATCTGGGGTGAAGCTTGGGTGCCGAGTACACAAAATGGGAGAGTGATTTCTCCTTGCCCGAATGGTCATGATGGTATGATGGTAGCGAGCATTATCACGGAGCAGCAGACTTGGGTCCGGATGGAATGAACGGCTTATTTTATCAATCATATTGGCATGTAATTGGTCCAGATGTGGTTGCCTCGGTCCTGGGCATTTTGCGAGGGGAGATTTCACCATCAGAGTTTAACAAAACGAATATTGTTCTTTTCCCAAAGAAAAAGGCTCCTGATAAAATGCGGGATTTCCGACCCATTAGCCTCTGCAATGTAGTGTATAAAATCGTGTCAAAGGTCCTAGCCAACCGATTGAAGCTGTTTTTAGGAGATATTGTCTCGGAGAATCAGAGTGCTTTCACGCCGGGGCGACTGATTACGGATAATATCCTAATTGCCTTCGAGCTGTTTCACCACATGAAAAATTCAAGACAGACGGACGGTCATATGGCAATTAAACTGGATATGGCAAAAGCTTACGATCGGGTGGAGTGGTCCTTTTTGCGAGAGGTTCTTGTGACTGTGGGGTTCGATGGTGAGTGGATACGACGAGTGATGGACTGTGTCTCTACTGTCACCTTCTCGGTTCTTATTAATGGCTCACCTTCGGAGGAATTTCGGCCGACTAGAGGACTAAGACAAGGTGACCCTTTGTCCCCTTATTTATTCATTTTCTGTGCGGAGGCGTTGTCTAATCTCATGAGACGAGTTGTTGAAGCGAACACAATCCATGGAATCCGTATAGCAAGGAGTGCTCCTACTATATCTCATTTGCTATTCGCTGATGATAGCATATTCTTTGCTCGAGCTACGGTGGAGGAGGCTGAGATTATTAACAATGTGCTACGGCAGTACGAGTCGGCCTCAGGGCAGCTGGTTAGCCTTGAGAAAACAACAGTCTCGTTCAGTCAAGGGGTGTCACGGGAGCAGCGGGCTAGGGTGGCGGGTATTCTCGGAGTTGGGGAAGTGGAGGAGCAGAAACGATATACGGATCTGGGGTGATGGGATTTATATGGTGAAATCTGCTTGGGATGTGGAGCGAATCAATGCGTTTTTCCTTCCTTTTGAAAGAGAACGTATTACTAATATTCGCCTAAGTCCAAATAGGCCGCAGGATAGGTGGTATTGGAGTGGGGAGCGTGATGGGATTTATACGGTAAAATCTGCTTATCGTATGTTGGCGGGGGAATGGCTCGATATGGCGGAACAGTCGGATTCGACTAATTTGAAATAGCTCTGGAACAAGGTTTGGAAAGTACCGGTCTGGCCACGCGTAAAACTATTCTTCTGGCAGCTGTGTAATGAGGCTCTGGCAACCAAAGCTAACATCGCTGCTCGAGTGAAAGGTGAGTCCTCTTCTTGTCCTTGATGTAATTTATCTGACGAGTCTAGTATCCACTTGTTTAGAGATTGCAGGGTGGCGCGGTGGGTGTGGGAGCAACTGGAGTTAGGACGTGAGGAGGAGGAAAGAATGGGTGGTGTACGGCTCTGGGTGGAGGAGAGGTGGAGGGAGATCAGTGAAGCGGAGTATGGGAAGTTTGCGTTGGGGTGTTGGGCAATTTGGGAGCACTGGAATAAGGTAGTTTTTGATGGGGTAAAGGTGGAACCGGAAAGGGTTGTCAGACGGGTATGTGATGTGTTGCACGAGGGTGAGGGGGAAGGGGCAGGAGGTTGTTCTCGGAAAGGAGGAGGGGGGGCCTGGTCGTCGTGGGAGTGGGGAGGTAGTGGAGGCGTGGAGGGCAGCTCCAAGGGGCTATGTCAAAATAAATGTGGATGCGGGTGCAAAGGAAGGAGAAGGGACAAGTACGGGAATGGTATGCCGTGGAGAAGGAGGGGAGTTGCTGTGGGGGATCGCCATTGTTCGAACTGAGTATTGGGAGCCGAGTATTGCTGAAGCGGTGGCAATGTGGGAGGGTCTAAATGAGGTGAAAGCGAAAGGATTGCGGAAGGTGGTAATGGAAAGCGACTGTTTGCAGCTGGTTGATTCTCTTAAGGAGAAGCGGAGCGGAAGAAGTGTTTTTTCACAAGTTGTTGAGGATATTTTAAGCCTCTGTAATGATTTTGAGTCGGTTTTATGGTCTTACACTAGTCGAGTCAATAACTGTGTAGCGCATTGCTTAGCTCATATCGTACCTAGAATTACTGGTCGAGTAGAATGGTCGGACTCTTTACCGACGAGTGCTCAGAACGCTGTACTTTTTGATTTATCTATGCTATAGTAACACCTTATGGTGTTTTCATCAAAAAAAAAAAAAATTATAGTTTCATGAAGAGTTGATATGTTAATGAAATCTCTTTTGAGGGAAACATTTCAACTCTCTTATTCTTAGGGATGTTTGGTTAGATCTTTTGAAATGGATTTGGATGGTTTCAATCCATTATAATGTTTGGTTGGGTGATTTGGAAGGGAGTTAGATACCCAAATTGTAACCCCATCCCGACCCCCTGGAATCTTCTGCCCACCTTGGATTCAAACTCTGTCATTTTTTTTTCTATATATTATCTATGCACTAGATCTATTATTTAGAAAGATGATGAATTAGATGGAGATATAGCTATATGAATTAAAGCAGGTGGTAGAAATGAAAATTGACAGTAATTCAATGCGATAAAGTTTTATTTTGTTTTGAATTTGGTCTTTTAAATTGTTAATTCTTTGATATTTCATGCTTTATAGTATTCTTTTACCGCGTCTACCTTGTCAATTATAGTCTGAGTATCAAGAAATCACGGAAAACGGTGATTTTAACGGATTAAAAATAAATCCCGCAGTTACAAATCAATTAGACCTCTGTCATATCTCGGTAACTGCACTCATCATTCATTTGTTTCGATTGTCGAATCTGTCCAAAAATTCCTTTGGGTTAAAAAGAACGTCATTCATGTCAAACAAAACTTACGGATTAACATCTGTACCGTTGGCTAGTTGAGAATTTTTCTCCGGCATTAACTATGTGTGACTTGATAATAGCATTACAAGTCTAAAATGAATGGAACCTTCCCGTTTAAAGTTGTTGACTTTGGGCAATTGATGGAAAAAAGAATTTGGAGACTGTTGAGAATTATTTACAGAAAAATGACCCGTTTTAATTTTTATCCAATCTGTGCTACAGGCCAGACCTAAATCTTGTTTATGGTAGTGATCACCGCAGACAAATAATTGAATATTGCGAGTTGCGGCAGTTTGTGTTCTTTTTACTCCTTTTCATTATAACTTTGCTTCTATTTATATTTGCATGTGTATATGCAGTATTAAATGTTAATTTGTCGCTTTTTTACTTTATTTTTCTTGGTACTGCAGAAGATAGAGGCATAAAATGGTAAATATTGATAGTAATTTTTCATACTCATTAATAATGATATAGTTTAATTAAACTCTAGGTTTACAAATAGAGGAAATTATTTATCCAAAACATAATATACATCATGACATGATTTGATTTATTATTAGACTATAAGTTTAACAAAGCGTCTTGCTTTTGACAGACTAATTCCGTCACAAGTTAAAAACATTTCACAAAAAAGGAGAGGGGACAAGGTAGGGCACCCCTCATGTACTTCCTCACTCACCTTTAATGGGTATTTTGTGAGAGGAAACAGTATCCGTCACAAGCTTGTGACGGATATCGCCGTTTTCAATGAGATTGTATGTAAATTTAAAGGTAATTACTACTCCCTTCATCCAAACCAAAGGTAACATTGGAGGGGACTTGTTTTAAGAAAAAATGGAAAAGGTAAAGGTAGTATTAGAAATATAATAAGTCCACTTGCACTTTAAATAAAAAAGGGCCACAAACACAATAGCATTGTATGTAAATAATAAGGGTATGTGAGCCTGTGAGGGGGTTTTAGTAATGTTTTTTTACTAAAAAGAAATGGGTAGTTTCGTTTCGATGCTCTAAATAAGGTAAGTGTTACCTTTGGTTTGGATGGAAAGGAGTATAATTTTGTTACGTTTTATTATTATATATTGTCACAATATACTTACATTTACCACGGGTTATTATAATTTTGCCACGATTTATTAGTATTTTGTCAAATCTATAGTTAGGTTTATTATTATAAGGCTTTAATTTTTACATATAGTAATTTATTTACATATGATTACAATATTTCTTTCAATGAAGTTAGAAGATAAATACATACACACATACCGTTTATTATTTATGCGAGAAAAATAAATAATATTCACTATTGTAGAGATAATAATAGAAACTCTAATAAGAGACCTCTAAGACAATACTTAAGAAACTCAAAAAATTTTAGGTTGCTGACACGTAAGTTTCAACATATATACATCTAATACCCAAGACTCTAATGACACAGAATACACGCATCAACATAAGCTAGTACGGTTCCTAACACATAAACAGCATGTCGCAAAGTCAAAGGTCTTCTACATTCGGGACATGCAACTCTTTGTTTTTCTTGATCCCTGACGTAAACTCGGTTCCGACCCGGATTGTAGCATGGACTAGGATAAAAACTACCTAGAACTGGTCATGTGTTCTCTAGATAGTCGAGAATAATCCCCAAATTCTCTACCTCATCAAACGCTCCAAAACCAATTTGTAGATAATCGGAGCACACTTTAAACGGAAAGGTTCCATTGGTTGCTACAATCATTCCATTCCATTTCGAATCATTTAGAGCTATTATTAAGTTGCGCATTGTCAACGAGGGAGGAAACTCACCGAGTAGCCAAAGGAGGCCAATCTTTATATCTTGTTTGGCACGGATATCCTTCCTTTTAGCCCAACGTATTTTATGGGTAGTTTCGACAATTACAACAAAGGAATGGTGAGTGCAACTTGCAGGATGGAGGTCGAGTTGGTTTGTAACAACGGGCTTTACGTAGTTTCGACAATTACAACAAAGGAATGGTGAGTGCAACTTGCAGGATGGAGGTCGAGTTGGTTTGTAACAACGGGATTTATTTTGACGCCTTCACAATAAGTGTCTAACCATCATTTGACGGCACCGGGTAAGAAGGCGATCATAGTAAAAGTGATAAAAGACCAAATTAAAAACAAAATCGAAACTTACTACAATTAACAAGCATACATATACCTTTGAGGCGTAAGATTCCACGTTAAAGAGTGTGAGATTTGGAGACGACAAAAACTTGTTAACTTCGACGAATTCGAATAAAAAAATTAGGGTTTTGCTATGTTAAATATCAAAGACAGAGAGGAATGAAATTAAGTGAATCGATTGAGGGTTTTGATTTAGAAATTAGGGTTTAAATGTGAATCGAGGATGGTTTAAGGAAGAGATGAATGAATTTAGTTGGGAAATTAGGATTTGGGGTTTAAAAGGTGAGTCGAGGAAGGAGATTTGGGTTTGAGGGTTTATGAGACTCAATTAATTTGATATTCATTCAGGTTATGGGTTTGGAGGAAGGGCCAAAGGAGATATAAGAAGATATACGATGTCCGACGGCTAAAAAATTGTTCAACATATTGTAGTGGTGAAGATGTGTGGTGCGCTGTTGTCGTATTTTTGTTGTGGTTATTGGCTGGGTTAAGGTTGCTGGAGTGACAAGGGTGGACTAGTGGTGATGAGTCATAATTATATACATATTTATGCCTCCCCTTAATTGCTTTTGATACGGTTTTCGTGCTAGTTTATAGCATTTACATGCCTTTTAAGTTAGAATGTCGATACTTCCGCCTTTTGATGTTTAATGCAGGAATGATGCATTTGAGGAGCAAAGGAATGAAATGGGCATCGCGGAGTGAGCATGAAGGGATACACGAAGCATGGCACGAGAATCCATAAGAACGAAGGAAGAGAAGTTAAGAAGAAAACACGAAGAAAAGAGCTTCTTATTACAAGTGCCTACTTTGAAGAGCCATATCTCGAGTTCTACAACAGATTTTCAAGTGATTCCAATTGGAGGTGAAAGCCTATCCTCTTAGTTTTCCAACGCCGCAAAAATCGCTTGTTTCTGACAAGTAACGAAGAAATGGAGGCCGTTTGAAGTTCAGTGCGCGAAGCATGAAATTGGTGCCTCGATCGAGTCAACCTTGGCTCGATCGAGGAACTTCATGCTCGATCGAGTCACTCTCGACTCGATCGAGGAACCAACCTAATCAACTAAATTTCGCAATGTCAAGAGTTGGGTGTTCTTGAACTTTGGTGCCTCGATCGAGTCACTCTCGACTCGATCGAGGAACCTTCCAATTTTATAATTCCCGCAACTTTCCTTAAGTCGGTTATGTATTGCTAAAAATACCAAAACTCGTACCCTAGGTTATGGGATGCTTTATTTTCAGTAGGTTTAATATAGCTACCTTAGAAAACTCTCTCAAATACTTAGTTTAGTTTATTTATTGTTCCTACTTCCGGATCTAGCTATTTACGGTATTGTTCTTAATCTTTCCTTTATTATTAATCATTTATTTCATTGTTCATCTTTTATGCTTGCAATCATGTTTCTTATTATTGTTATTGTTGTTCTTCTTTCTATTATGCGTAGCTAAATCTCCTATCTAGGGTGAAAGGGGATCTAGGTTGTTAGAAAAGGGGTTACTTATGAATTGATTGTTAAATTGCTTTCTATTGTTGTTCAATTATCGTATTACTTCTAATTAGTTGATTACTGATCAGAATTGATTAATTAGTCTTGCATAAACTAGGATTATCACCGACCGGGTTAAGACTAGTATAGGCCACGATAATTGAATTAGACCAACTTAATGATAGCGATCGCATGTTAAGTTAGATCTAAAAAGACATATTAGAATCGACCGATCATATGACTTTCGACAATATAAATTGCTCAATCAACGAATTAAATCCTACCCTTTGATGACTACCTAGTGAACCCAAATCCCTAGACTCTTTAATATTATTATTTATCATCTTTATTTAAATTGCTATTAGTTGTTAGAAAACAATCTCAATCAAACCCCATAAAATTGTTACCTTTAAGACGGAATTAAATATAAACGAACTAGATAATCACCGCCTCCCTGTGGATTCGACCCTAACTTACCACTAGCTATTTTGTTAGTAGTAGTATAGGATTTATTTTGATTAAGGCAAACGATTGAAAACAACCTTATCAAGTGGTCGTCGGTTGGTGATGGTGATAACTGATAAAAGTGAAATGTATGTCAAAATTAAATTAATTTTTATTATCTCATTTATTATGATATACTATATACGAATAAGTCTTTACAAGTTTAAAGCTATACTAACCATATTGTCTAAATCTTAACTTTTTATCCCCCTTATAACTAAAAGAATAAGACACATACAAGTAGAATAATCTTATCTATCATAAAAATTCTCCATCAAATATCTTCAAGTGGAATAAGGCTAATTTATTTGGTTGGAGGCTCGTCAACGCCGGCCACGGTGTCGGTGGTAGGCTTGCTCATCGGCGATGTGGGTAGTGGGTGGTTCAACAAGGTGGTTTTAGGTGATAATGGTGAGGAGGAGGTTGGTGGTGAGACGAATGAAGGGGGAAAGGGTATGGGGATACCCTTTTGTGGAAAGAAAGGAGTAAACAAGTGATTAAAAGGTCCAAACAAACAATAACAAAGGGAATAGAAGCATTTGATTCCCTTTCCCTTTCTTAACACCCCCATACTAAACGTCCCCTCAGTATTTTTTTAACTTGTTGCGGGTTATTTCTAGCGTGGGCCCACGCTTTTCTCCTTTGTCGGATTTCATCTTCTTCCTTTAAACATTCTTTTATCTTTTTACTAGACTTCATTTCTTTCTTTTTTGCAAGTTTCATCTCTCTCCTCTATTTAGACACACTACTACAAAACTAGGCAACCACAACGGCCCTTTAACAACGCTTATTCACGAAAATTACGAAAAGACGTTGTTGAATGAATTATTGTTTTTCCGCGCAATTTTACTAAACTTAATTACAACGGTTGTATATTGTCACCCGTTGTTATTAGTTTTAACAACGGGTAAACTTACATAACCGTTGTTAATATAAAAACTAATAACAACAGTTTACTTTGTAATACATTATAACCGTTGTTAATAATTTGGCTCAAAATTAGTGAAAAGTAATTACAACGGTTATATTAGAACCCGTTGTTAATACTTTTTAACAACGGTTGTCAAAGGAACTGTTGTCAAAGGAACCGTTGTTAATATATTATCTAATGACAACGGGTTTATGTGTAATAATCGTTGTCAATACTTTCCAAATACCACAATATATACCACACAAACACAGATCAGCTACATACAGCCACAAACACAAACACACAAACACACTCTTTCTCATCGTCTCTTTCTCATCGTCGCTTTATCATCTCCGTCACTGTTGTTGTCATCGTCTCTTTCTTTCTCTAATTATCAGGTATATATCTATCGCTTTATGGTTTTAGGTTTTGTCATCTCCGTCATTATTGTTTTTTCTTTAATTATTTTATTGCTGTGTTTTTCTCCGTCATTGTTCTTTCTCTAATTATTCGCTTAGTTTTTCTGCGTTTATTAGTAAAACAAATTAAATAAAATAAAACAAAGAAGATGATGAAGAGGATAGTAAAACAAATCCACATTTAACATACATAAACTTAATTAATTGATATATATACATAAACTTAATGCGTTGCTAAAAATACATTTCTTAGATGTTCATATAGGGATGCATTCTCTTCTATGAGAATCATCCTCCCCCACCCCTTTGCTATTTGGAGGTTTCGTTCCGCAGATGCAATATCTTCATATAGCTGCATTATCTTCGGCTTTAACTCCTGCACCAAGCCATGTTTCACTGCGGCTCTATATCCTGCACCAAGCCAGATCCGAGCTTCCTCAAGGAAGAGCATGTACTTCCTCTCGATTTCCTGTAAGCGGCGTATGAAACTTTTGTTTTACTCGGTCATAATGCATGTTAAACGAATGGTATCATTCATTATTGAAGGAAGTTTGGAGTTTATTAGGTTTTAAAGATTTAGGGTTTGGAGTTTAGGGTGGAGATAGTGATATAATAGATTGGTTATTGAGATAGTGGAATGAATTTATAATTAGTATATGTGTCGTTTGAGTTGTTTGAGTTATTTTTTAATTAATATGTTTAGGGTTTGATGCTTAAATTAATAGGAATTATATTTTTGTTTAGGAAGTTGTACCATATATCCCTACTTCAAATCTTATAACCCTTCGCATTCCATATATTGTGTCATTTCATGCAGGGATTTTGGCAGTAATAATGCATCTAGTAATATATAATTAATTGATGCAGGAGGGATTTTGGCAGTAATGCTTTGTATTTTATTTTTTATTTTTAAAAACAATAACAACGGTTATTTAAAAAAAACCCGTTGTTTTTAGTTATAACAACGGTTTTTTCTATTGTAACCGTTTTTATAACTTTCCCACCAAAAATTATTCATACTTTCTACAACGAATGATTCGTAACGACAACGGTTTTTAACCGTTGATAATATTTTTCACAACGGGTTTCTTAAAAAAACCAACCGTTGTTAAAACCTTTAACAACGGATGCTTTAACAACGTCCGCTTTTTTATATAACAACAGTCTTTAACCGTTGTTATACCCTATATCTGTAGTAGTGACAGTACTTTATCTCTTTTAGATTTATATTTTTTCTCTATTATTCCTTAAATGAAGTGCAAATGCATTTATGTTTTCGCCAATTTGTGTTTCCTTGCTTATACGATCTGTAAATTCTGTAATTAGCTGACACAATCATTCTTTATCATACGAAATGAGGATTCTCAATTTCTCATCGGTCTATTGTTGCAGTAAAAATGCAAATTCTTGAACTATGTCGGATTGCGTACTAGACTGATTTGGGGTAGGGACTCTAGGTTGAGTCCAGCCTGAGAGGTACCTTACAAACGCTTATTGTATCGTGCATAACATAACTTGGATGGACAACAAATGTAACCAAAAAGAGAAATTTAAACAATATTTATAGGAAATGGAAAGAAAGGAGTGCAAAAGAGCTGAATTTATTGATTGAATTAGGTATATACGGATACTTATCAAACCCTAAAAGTTGTATAATATTCTTACCTAAAAGTTGTATAATAGTGGTCAAACTTCTGCATTAACGATTGAGTAGAAGCAATACGAAAGATCATTGCGAAAAGGATGAAATACATTTAGTGTGAAATTCCTAAAAGATAATGAATCTTACTCCCATAGTCTACACCAACTAAAATACCCTACCAAATCTCGCATAATAAAAACCAAAAACGACGTCTAAAAATAAGGATGCCAAGTGGGGGATTAGACATGAGTCAAATGACGAATGTAGGTCTTTTCATACCCGTATTGAATAAAAAAATTACATGCCCCCTACTTGTCGCAAGTAAAAAATTTCAAAACCATAACCGCTTCAACTTTGGGAGATCTTAAAATAGTTACGTTCCATTTAAATGTCATATGCTCGTCTATTCTATAACTTTCTCAAATAATTCTGATATTATTTTACCCATTTACAACACCATGGCTGTCTGGCTGGCACGATTTAAAATAGAGTTTGAGTCTAAAACTTTATTTATTCATTACATTTAAGACAAATGCGATATAGTTGGACACTTGTGATATATTTTCTTTTTTGATCTAAATAATTTGCTTTTTTCTTATTGTAGAGTTAACAATAATTTTTATTCTAATGTGGAAAGCTAATATTTATTTTGAACCAATTACATATTTTTTCTATTCCTCATGATTTTGGAGTATATATGTACCTTGTATTACAATGTCTAATTGCTAATATTTATTTTGAACTAATAGCTATAATGGAGACTATAAAATTAAAAAAAGGAATTTGGGATCAACTACTAACAATAGGGTAAAAAACAAGTAAAGATTGGCAGAAAGAACATCAAGAAATAATTAATTAGATATGAGGAAGGTCGGGAGTAGGGATGTTAGTGGGCCGGGTTTTGGCAGGTCTCGCCCCACACCCGCCCCACTTAGGGCGGGTGCAGGTAATGATTTGACGGGTCGTGGGGCGGGGATGAGTTTCAAAAGTGTCATTCGTCGCGGGTCGTGGGGCGGGTGTGGGAATCACGTGAGACCCGCTCCATACCCACCCCACACCGCCCCGCTTCGCATGTCCCCGCTCCGCTTATACCCGCCTTACACATAAACTTAGACAAAATTGTAATATATAAAAGTAAACTTTGTAACTTAGATAAAAAGTTTAAACCATTTTTTTCATAAACCTACACAAATTCCATCCACTTCTTAGTTCTTACCCACCCAAATACCCAACAACCTAAACCACCCCCACCCCCACCCCCACCCCCACCCCCACCCCCACCCCAAAAAAAAATAAAACACTAATCTTCAAACTATTTCGTGGTTTGAAAAACTTATGTACTAGTTAATTAAATGTTAGACCATTTTGTGGAAACTTATTTGTATAAGATGTACGAGAGTACGAGACTAATATGTTTTAAATTCAAGATTTATGTTTTTAAAAATTGTTTTTGTGAGAAGATAGGTAATTTGGTGGCCGGGTAACCGTGTCCCCGCGCAACCTGCCGCGGGTCGCAGGATGGGTGTGGGTACGCATTATATTTCGCGGATGCGGGTGCGGGTTACCCCTCCCCCGCATCCAGCCCGCCCCATTGACATCCCTAGTCGGGAGATCATGAAAAATCTCATTTTAGGCTTTGTTTCAAAAAAATAAGTTTTTGAGAAAAAATTCATTTATCTTAATTTTTTTTTAAGTATTTGATAGATAAATTATTTACCAAAATAAGAGTAGCATGTGAGAAATAAGTTACCTGTTTTTTTATTCATTCAACTTATAATATTAAATATAGAGAACTTATTATGTAATACCCGGTCATTGTGGGATCCGTACTTGGACCTTGGTATGCGTGAGAGAGTCATTAGACCCGATAAGAGATCACTCGGTCGAGTGAAGAATATACTCGACCGAGTGAGTCCACTTGACCGAATGGATTCGGCACTCGTTCGAGTGACGCTGTTTCAGAACACGGGATTTAAACCCTTTCTTCCCTGACCCTAAAATCATTTCTATCTTTCCCCTTATCTCTCCAAACTCTCTCCCTTCTCGCTAAACCCTCACAAATACCTACTACTTGGAATTGAAGCTTGGATTAGAAGATTTCTCACCTTCCTCTTCATCTCCTTCACCTAGTAAGTAATTAAGATCTACCCTTTTCTAGTCTTTTAAAGCCTAACTTTTGGGGGAATTCGTTATGGGTAATTAATTAGTAATTAGTATGTGTAATAGGGGTAATTAAGGGGTAATAATAAGGGAATTTGTATGTAGTATAAACTACTATAAGATGCATTGTGATAGTTATTATGTGATTTCTATAGGATGAGACGGTTCTTTGAGACGGTTTCGGTCCGGATCCGAGTAGGTTGAGGAGTAGATTAATTCTACTCGGTTTTAATAATGTGGTATTGTTTATGTTGATGTTGTAATTAGTCTCACATAATTAGGGCATTTGCATTATAACATGTTTAGTGGTTAATTTCATTGTTAAGAGATTGATTATGATATGTGAGAAGGTTATTTTCAGTCGTTTGGCCTTAATCAAAATAAATCCTAACTTAGTACTAACAAAATAGCTAGTGGTAAGTCATGTATCGAATTCAGAGGGAGGCGATAATAATCTATTTGCTAATATTTAGATTTGTCTTAAAGTAACAATTTCAAGGGGTTTCGTTTGTTTGATTTCTAATGACTAATTGCAATAAAAGTAAATAAGTCGAATTCAATAATAGTAAAAGGTCTAGGGAGTAGGTTTACTAGGTAGTTATACGGGGTATGATTTAATTCATTGATAGAGCTATTTGTGTTGTTTAAGGTTATATGATCGGTCGATTCAATATCCCTTTAGATCTAATTTAACATGCATGCGCTGTCATTAAATTATCTCTATTCAGTTATCGCAACCTATATTGATTCTAACCCAGTCGGTGAAAGTCTCAATTCGCTATACTACTCAATTAACCCTGGCCAGTAATTAACTAATTAGATGAAGAACAATAAACTGAACAACAACGAATAAGCAATTTTATCTATCAATTCATTGGGTCTTTTGCCAAACTAGCCATTTGTTCCAAACTATTTACCAAAATAACCAAATAACAATTTTATTTACAAAAATGGCTATTCAATTAACAAAGTTGCCAAATAAAAATTATGAACCAATATAAATAATTATGATTGATTCAAACATATTTTTTAACACTGATTTGGTTTGGTTTAATAAACCAAAAACCAATTTCAAAATTTCTTAACCAAGACCTATGCCAATAGTTGACGAGAAGTTGTATGCATGTATATCATTTTTCAAAGGTCAATGATATGACATACATTAAGGCTCAAAAGCTCATGTATCCATTTTTCTTTTTGTTGTTGTACTTGTACAACACGTAGCATCTTTCTTCAAAATCCAATCATCCAATTAATATATGAAGACTTGATAATTGAAAATTAACAATAATAAACTTGAACCAAATTTTAATAAAAATTGCAATATTTTATCCAGCATTCAAAATCCAAAAAAAAAAAGGATTTGGATTTTGAAACAAGGGAGAAGATAACTAAATTTTGAAATAGGCAGAAGATAATTGAAGCAATTGGTCTCCCTTGTGACGAGTTACCATTTGTGACGGATATTTTGTGAGATAAAATGGTAACAAAATGGGTTAGTGGAGAAAGGGGACCACATGAATAGTGTTGCAGAGAGAGAAAAAGTGGGTACTTTGTGAGGTAAAATGGTATCCGTCACTCAAGAGTGACGGATATGTGCCGTCACAAACAAGAATTTGTGTAATTGAAGACAAGGTGATGGAGTTGAACACAATTAATTAAAAAACGGCAAAATTATAAGGGAAGCCTTAAAGGGTTTTTTCTGTATCCTGATTACCCTAGTAAACCGGTTGGTTTACAAAAAGGTTGGGTTTTTTATGATTTATTTTGTTAATTATGTGGCTTGATTTGGTCAACAATTTAATATGGTTATTTTGGAAAATATAATGTCCTATTGGTTATTTTGGTAAATAATTTGGAGCAAATGGCTAATTTGGCAAAAGACCTCAATTCATCAATAAATTCCCCTTTTAACAACCTAGATCCCCATTCTCCCTAGATTAAAGGCTTAGCTACTCATACTAATGGGAAGAACAACAATAATGATAAAGGAAAACATGATGAACAATAATAAAAGATGAATAACGATTGAATAATAATTATTGAAGAAAGATTAATACCGTAATGATGAAGAACAAAGATATAGATCCGAATCAAGGGCAATAAAACTAAACTAAGAGTATTTGAGAGTTTTAGAAGTGCTATACGAAACTAGGTAAAATAAGACGTAAATAAACTTAAGGTACGATTTAGGTATTTATAGTAAAACATAACCGACTTAAGAAAATTGCGGAAAATTCTGGAAATAATAGGATCCTCGATCGAGCCTATGGCCACTCGATCGAGTACACAACATCCTCGATCGAGCCTCTGCTAAGTTGATCGAGGAACCACCCATCTTCAGCTATTTTCCTCGTGTTGTCTTCTTAACTTCTCTTCCTTCATTCTTATGAATTCCCGTGTCATGCTTCGTGTATTCCTTCATGCCCACTTCGCGATGCCCATTTCATTCATTTGCTCATCAAATGCATCATTCCTGCATTAAACATCAAATAGCGGAAGTATCATCGTTCTAATATAAAAGACATGTAATTAATACAAATTAGCACGGAAACCGTATCAAAAATAATTAAGGGGAGGCATAAGTATGTATATAATTATGACTCATCAATATGTTGGGTTGTATTTAATGTATTGGTTATTATTATGTATATGGAGGATGTGTTGTTGTTGAGGAGACGTAAGACGGTTGGGAGATCGTCTTACGCTTGAGTCGCCTCTTGGAGCTTCCCACTACAAGAGGGATGTGCACATTAATGGCTTGAGTCATGGAGGGGCTCGTGTGGTTGAGACACGGCGTCTGGCAAGGGATCCGGTTGGCTCCCGGACCCGATACGTCTGGGCGTGTCCCGGTACCTGTTTGTGGTTGTTGGTATGTCTGGGCGTGTGCCGGTACCAGTGTGGTACCGTGGTAGTGGTGGTTGGTTGATATTGTGTCATTCCTACTAGTTGTCATGTTGCATGTTCATACACTTGAGTCGTGTCACACTTTATTTGATTTTTGAAACTGACATTTGTGTATCTGTGTAATTGTCACCTATTTCCGGGGTGGCCTGTGTCGATCCATATGATATTTCCGATCATACGGGAGTATGTTGAGTACATGTTGTTTGGATAGCACGCGGGAGACGAGACGAGCTTGATGAGTTACGAGACGAGTATAGTTGGTTAGCTGAGTATAGTGATCATGAGTTGTATTTTATTCATCAACTTATGTTTGTAATAACTAAACTTGTTATTTATTTAATAAAGTTTCTTAATTGTAATTCCGATTTCACCGCCTCGGGAAACCGAGACGCTAACATTCCCTAATTACCTTGGCCAGGTAAGAAGCGCGCGCGTGTTACATATTATATGTCCTTTCATATCATTTTACCAAAAAAACAGTTGCCTTTCGATTAGTTTGCCATACATTTTCTACATAATCAATTAAATTATCAGCTCTTAGTTTTCAGTTACCTTTTAAGCTACTTTTTAAGGTATCAGTTAACTTTTCAGTTAGTATGACAAATGAAATTTAAGATTTAGTAGAGTTAATTAGATTTTTCTCCCTTTTGAAATTCAAAATTTTAAAACTGTGTAGGTTCGCCACTGCGATAACCTAAGACAATTTGGAATGAGCTATCCATTGTTCTATTTGATTTGAAACAACAAGAAGAAGAACAACAATACTAAATCCTTGATAATGTGTGAGTTGGTTGGGAAAGTGAAAATGCGGGATAGGGCGGGCAGGCATCCTTATGCTTCGGCGGTGTAGGAGATCTTAATTGCCGACATTGTCAACTAGTAATTAAGAATTATATTTGCACCAAAAAAACAGTTAAGAATTATATAAGATCCCCCTATTCCCTACTACGTCAATAATCCAATGGCCTAAACCCAACTTAATAACATTTTAATATAATCTCTTTTGAAAGGTCCTATTTGAGACATGATGTATTTATGATTTAATTCTAGCCATTAAATTAAAATATTAGTCAAGAATAGTTCGTTGATGATTCGTAGCGTGTTCTTTCAAATGGAGCAAGTGATTTGTGAACGATTTTTAGAACCAATTAGAGATAAATTTTAACTCAATTAAACGAAGGATCCCCTCAAAAGTTACATGAAGATAGCGATAATAGAACGAGCCGAAGTGTCAGATCATGTTTTGAGATCCCTAATTTATAAGAAAAATAGTTTTCTTTGATTTCTATTAGATTGGTTTTCGAATATTCATATATTTGTAAATGTCGTATGACGAATTAATGAAATGCTTTTTTCTTTCAAAAAAAAAAAAAAAAAAAAACATTAGTCATCATATACATGTCCCCAACTATTGCATTTAGCTGCCAAAGTTACATATATGAGGGTAAAAGCTTTTATCTCTTAGATTATAAGGAAATGATTCCCTAGCCAGTCGTTAACAGAAGTGAGCATCAGTATATCATTCCCGATGAGCTATATGTCATCCACATATAAAATTAGGAAAGCAACCGTACTCCCATTAAACTGCATATATAAACACGGTTCCTCAACACTTCGAGTAAAATCGTATTGTTTAATGACATGATCGAAGCGATGATTCCAACTATAGTAGTTCTATTTCTGTCTCTTGCAAATAAAAAAGTCAAACTTACGAGAGTTCTATCCATTAAGTTGCCTTCAACACCTCAAAGAAGATTGACCTAACTGCCGTAGAGGATATTCCTGATCAATACCAAATAAAACTATTGCAATCCGTCCAAAACGATCTTCAAACCTAAAAAAATATACTCCCTTTGTCTCATTCATTTGTTTTCTTTCTACATTATGAAGGGTTTTTATGGGTAATTTGATCATACACATTCATTAAGGTCTACTTATCCCCTTTTCTTAGTCTTTGTACTAAATCAAAGATAACAAATGACCGAAACGGAGAAAATATCAACTAAGAATTCCCCACAAATAGGATTATACATCCACTTGTACAATAAACATTCTACAACCAAAGTATAAGAATCCGAGCTTATATGTAATTTTTCTGAGCTTATATGTTAGAAGATATTACGGTATATTACAATATACCGTAATCGGAATAATATAATATTAGGAATAAACTTATTATATGTTGCCTCTAATAGTTGATACGATTTAGATCTCAGGAGTACTATAAATGTCGAGACAATGTAATCATTCGAGACATGAACTATTATCAATAATACAACGATCTATCTTTATGAATTCTCCCTCTCCCTACTTCCTATTATTATATGTATTTTTTCGGAGCTAATTCAAAGTTCATGTTTTTAAGGTGTAAATGGATGAGTTTAATATTTTCTAATAAATCTCATATTATTTAACATAAAACTAGAATATTTTATTACAAAGCAGATTTTACCCCGTATAACATATACAATTGGTTGTATAATCCATGAATTGAGAATTCACATTTCTCTTAATCTTTTAATATTGGATAAGTACAATTTTATGAACGATAAAACTCAAATCCGATATGATCCGACCCGTAACTTGTCTTATGCGTCTATAAGGCTCATGGGCACGATTACATGAAGACCCATCGATCACCCATTACGGCATTACTCACTCATTAAGAATTCCCATTTCTCTCCACGTGCTCCCTTTATTGTACCTCTCCCCTTCTCTACTCTATTTATAGCATCACAATTCACAAACTCAATAAATCATAACACAATCTTAAAATTACGTATAAAATTCAACTAATTACCAAAATTAATTATAATCTCAAATTTCACAAAAAAAAAAAAAAAAATCAAAAATAGAAAGATTGAAAAAATGGAAAAATACGAGGAAGTGAAACAATTAGGAGCAGGAAATTTTGGAGTTGCAAGACTTATGCGTCTTAAACCTACTAATGAACTCGTTGCGATCAAGTATATCGAACGTGGTCACCGGGTTCGTATCGCATTTTTTTTCTTTTAATTTCAATTAATTCTCGATGCAGTTTTCATTATTAAATTTACGATGTATGTACTTGTGGTTTTATGTTTAGATTGATGAGAATGTGGCTAGGGAGATCATTAATCATCGGTCGCTACGTCACCCTAATATTATTCGATTTAAGGAGGTAAATAGTCTCATTCTAGTCTCATTCTTGAGACGTTGGTTAAGTTAAAACAATCTCATAAATTGTTTAATACTCCGTATCAAGCTAATTATGTTTTATAATTAAAAAATAATAGGTGGTTTTGACGCCGACCCATTTGGGTATTGTGATGGAATATGCAGCTGGTGGTGAGCTTTTCGAACGTATTTGCACCGCCGGTCGCTTTAGCGAAGATGAGGTTTTTCTTTTTCTCTTTTTATTGTTTTTTTTTTTATAAATTTTTGTTACCAACCAGTATTGAGTATTATTTAAATCAGTTGTAAACAGGGGCGTCTCGAATAATTCGGAGGCCCCGTGCAAAATGAAAACGGAGGCCCTAAAAATTTGAGAAAATAAATAAAAATGGTTATGGCAAGGCTCGAACTCGGGTGGCTTGGGCAATTGAAACATGTGTTCACCAATGTGCCATCACACTTCTGTTAATATACATGGAGATTATTATGTATATATCACTAATGTTTTCATAATTTATACGAACACGAGGCCCAAAAATTTGGAGGCCCAGTTCATGTGCTCATCCCGCACTTGGTCATAGCCGCCCCTGGTTGTAAATATCCTTATAACCGGTAAACCATAATACGGAGTAAGAATTTGTGTTTATGTTAAAGGTTAATGTCAGCTAGTTCAACGAGTAAAATCACGAGAGATAATATTTCAGGACTTGGATTTAAATTCCGACAAGTCGGCAACTAACATCAAATTTGACTTTGTGAGTAATAAGTTAGCTAGCATCTAAGATATCAGCTAGTCTTGCTTGTAACGGGCTAATCCCGTCACAAGCTTGTGACCTCTCACAAAAAGGGAGAGGGGATAAGGTGGGGCACCCCATGTGCTTCCAACTCACCTCTTAATGAGTATTTTGTGAGAGAAAACGGTATCCGTCACAAGCTTGTGACAGATATTGCCCGTCTTCAATGAGATTTTGTGTTAAGATATTTAGGAACTTAAAATAGTGTTATTGCCATTTCCTTCTTTTATTTCTAACCACTTTCCATTTTGAACCGGTTCTTTTGGATTCTTACCACTTATTTTTAGATTTTTGATCAAGTTGAACGTATGAATAGACCGTAGTGCTCTTGGAATGCGACATGACGAATTTAGAAATACTCTTGACAAGGATAGTTTGAAAAATTGTGAAAAAGGGCATTAGATAGTCGTATTTTGACCCTAATCCAATTTGTATAACTCAACCTGACCGACCCGTATAACAAGTCTACCTCGCTCTTACAAGTCAAGTAGTGTGACGGAAGGGTAGTTTAATTTAGAAATTTAAGCTCAAAAGCAAGGATAAGTTGTTACTCGATAACAATAATATCTTTGTTATTTATGTTATGAGCACTTTGGTCAACTGATAAGGTTAGAATTGCGTGAGATATTAACACTTACGATAAATTGATAATACAATCAAACTACTAATTATTTTAGTTAATCGGAAATGAAGTACAGGAAATAGTTAATGATTAAGCAAAACCTATATATATAATGGTGACGAGATTATTAGTGATCACAGTGGCGTAGCTAGACAATTTGATACGTAGTCCTAAACGTAAACTTAAGTCGGGTTTCATACTGTTTTTATTTTAATGTTTTCAGGCTAGATATTTCTTCCAGCAGCTCATCTCAGGTGTCAATTACTGTCACAACATGGTAAAATGCTGCACCCTCTCAAAAAACTTTAATTATTTTGTTAATGTATGATTAGAGTTAAGTAATTAATAGTGTTACACTGTGAGACCGTCTCATTACTGATACTATATTGTTGTATATTTGTAATTGCAGCAAATATGTCATAGAGATTTAAAATTAGAGAACACATTGTTGGATGGAAGCCCTGCACCTCGTTTAAAGATTTGTGATTTTGGTTATTCCAAGGTTTGTGAATTTGCAAATTTAAGTTTTCCATGTACTTTAATTTTAGCAACATTTATGGGGTGTCATGTGTATGTTGTTGAATGTTGATGAAGCATGTGCTTGTTTGACTCTAATCTTCATATTTTATGAGCGGACGGATAATAAATCCGTCTTAAATAATTAAATGGGCTAAAAGCAAAATGCCTAGGGAATGATAAACTGATGTTTCATCCACCTATATGGTGTAGTATTTAATCCGTTTTATATTTAAGCCAAAGATAGTCATTTTAAGGGAGACTAACTGTTTTATGAGTGTAATGATTTATTTTTTGTAAATCTTTGAACATGTAGTCCTCACTTCTCCATTCAAGGCCTAAATCGACGGTGGGTACTCCAGCTTACATTGCCCCAGAAGTTCTTTCAAGACGAGAATATGATGGCAAGGTGAGTCTTTATAATCTACTACGTATCACGTTTTTACGATTCTAGGAAAATGAGATGCCGTCACTGTTTTTAATATACCATGTTTTATTGCATTAAATGCAAATAATGTGAAAGGGTAGTACCGTAATTGAGTCTCATTTGGTGTCGACCGATCATTGTCTTTGACTTAAGTGTTTGTTTTACCCAGCTTGGAAAAGCCCTCATTTTAGATGTCAGAGTACATGATAGAGCTTTTTTTGGTGGGTACCAATGATAAAGACCTTAGGGCATCCACAATAGATGAACCTCTAAAGAGGTTTGTCACATGACACATCATCAATTTAACAAACCTCTTCAATAACAAACCCATATACAACAATAGACAAACCTTTTCAAGGTTCATATCATAGGACCCACATAAAATTACCCATTTTTCCCCCTCATACATATGTTATTGGAGAATAAAAATATACTAACTTTTAGGGGACCACTTGCCATGTCAATCAACAAACCCGTATACAAATGTGTAACCATTCCTATGGATGAACCTCAAACCCCATCTCCAACAATAGAGAGGTTTGTCAACAAACCTCTAAAAAGTACACAAACCTTTGTTGACAAACCTCTATTGTTGATGCTCTTACACTTGGTAACATTAGTCAAAAAAATTTGTATATATGTGAGGAAAAATCTCTTTCTAAGATACTACTAGTATACATATTAGACATGACATAAAGCTCAGGACTTTAGGGTGTCTATTTGATAATTTCATGTACTCATGTTCCGGTCTTAAATAGCAGTAGATAACTATTGATCGGGACAAAGGAAGCACAGTCGATAAATAGTACTCCGTGGTATAGTCGATAATTGTTTTTTTTTTTTTTTTTTTTTTTGATAAAAACTAGGTTGATTCTCTAGTTTATGACCAACCTATCTCATCCTTTCGAATGAGTAAGGTGAGTCGATAAATGGTTGGTTGATGAATGCCTTACCTTGTCTAATAGTACTTCCCATGTGAGCACATGATGTTAATTTCTAGTTAAGCTACTTCTAAGCTGATTAATCCATGTTATACATTTATTAGGATCATTAATTATCGCACGTCGATGCAAGTTTAAGCTTAATTGGTGCATGTATATTGATAAATGATTAGGCATACTAGAATTACGGCAAAAAAAAAATTGTGTCATTCCACACCAAAATTCCTGCATCCGCCCCTGTAGGCATATGTAGTTTCTTCAAGCTCACTTCTTACAAATATCTGCGGTCCGCCCCTGTTATTGTGTTCGAGAGGTTGGTGCATTTTGAGCCTTAGTGTAAGTCGATAAATGAAATTCACTTATTAATTCTAACCTACCGAATTTTATTACCAATCTAGGACGATGATGATGACTATGAAAGTGCATCCAAGTCGTTAAGTCAAAAACCTTAACCAAGGGTCGAGTTAAAATAATGATGCAGGATTGCAGGGTAACAAATTGTATTATTTCCATTTGATTGTTATCTAAACCTCTTAAAGGTTGCAATAATCGAACTCTTTTAGTAAAAAAAGTTAGGGTAGTCGATAGAGGCGATAGTGGACACAATCCAGGCCAGTGTGCTAATTACTAAAGGGTGTCCGGCAAAATAAACCTAAACCAAGCAAACTTATCTATGGGTGTTCTCTTTCGGTTTGTCGGATTTTGAAGATGAGTGTTTCACCTAAAAGTGAGAAGATGATGACAATTTGAACAGTTTTCCACTAAAAAAAGTTTATGTTAGTATGATTTGCAAAAGCAGATCATTTACAGGAAGGCACTTAAGTGGAGTTTGATTATTGTTTTGGACAATATTATTTTATGGAAAGGTGTATGTATGTGGAAGTGTATGTGCCATAAGCTCAACCTTAGGCTTTGGTTTGCTTTAAGTAGGATATGGTTAGGTTTAGCTTCTTTTGCTGGTATGCATTACTAATAAGTTAGAATTCCCGAAAAGGTCTTAGCCTAATGATTTAGACGGAGGTATCCCGGACAATGGGTCCAGGTTCGAATTTCTCCTCTATAATTTACTGCCCTTGTGGCTCATTTGACACAAAAAATTAGGGACGTTTTGAGGATAATATTACGTGGTTATGATTGTGGATGATGTTTGAAATGTCGAAAAGTCGCTCCTACAGTCCTACCTATGCTTTTTATTTTATACCGAAAACAAGGGAACCTTAACATAATAACCGAGTGACAGTCACGTACTTATATCTGTCTTAGTAATTCAGATACAACGGTTGCTAAAATAGTTCATGATATTCAGATGGCAGATGTGTGGTCTTGTGGAGTGACCCTTTACGTGATGTTGGTCGGAGCATATCCCTTTGAAGACCCAAAGGATCCGAAGAACTTCAGAAAGACTATTACTGTAATTAATCGCTATACTTTCTTAACAATTATTTTAACTTGCCAATTGACGATTTCACTTGTGCATTTAACTCTGTTACCTGTATGTGCAGAGAATTATGGCTGTTCAATACAAAATTCCGGAATATGTTCACATATCGAAAGATTGCAAAGATTTGCTCGCTCGGATTTTTACTACCAGCCCTTCAAGAGTATGTCTATATATATGGTCCATATGTACTTTTGGTCCGGTATCTATGTAGATTTGATGAATATACGTTCTGCAGTGTGTTTATCATCGGAGATTTGATGAATCCGCTTTACTACTCGTTTTTCAGTTTTCCGTGTATTTAGTTTGTCTGAAGGTCGACCAAAAAACACTACTCCCTCTGCCCCAGTGAATAGTTTACGTTTGCTACAAAATATAGCAAACGTAAACTATTGACTGAAACGAAGAGAGTAATAACAACTATGAGTATTTGTTGACGATGTTTTCATTTCAAAATCTTCGTTTTTGTAGAGAATAAGCCTAAGGGAAATAAAAAACCACCCATGGTTCTTAAAGAACCTTCCGAAGGTGCTCACAGAACCAGCACAAGCCATGTATTACCAACGAGACAACCCAACCGCCTTTGCTAACTTGCAAACGGCCGAAGAAATCATGAAGATTGTCAATGAAGCCAGGAACCCACCTCCAGTGTCAAGACCCGTCCCAGGATGGGAAGGCGAGAATGAAGAAGGCGATAATGAGGGTGCAGAAGGAGCAGAAGAGGAGGATGATGATGATGAGGACGAGTATGAGAAGACTGTTAAACAAGTTCATGCAAGCGGAGAGTTCGTACTTAGTTAATTAAAACTTCATCATGTTATACATGATTGTTAGACTGTATGTCTGTATCTTTGTACAAGTATGTATAAGCTCTATGGAACATTAAACCAAGCTTCTTTTATGTATTTCACAAGCACTTTTCCTATGTATCGTCATATAAACCGGTCGTGAGACGTCATAAGCCTGTGACGCGTCACAAATTAGAATTATTAGTGCATTTATTTTCATGTAATGTTACGGAGTATACTTAGTACACTTCTCATTATTCCGTGTATTGAGCAATTGTTTTATTTGAACTTTCGATGTTCAATCCCAAGATTTGGCATATGAGTTCTCGATATACCGTAATATCCTCTAACAGTTCGTCGGAGAAATCATTATAGAGCCCTCTTTTTCGGTTCGAAAAGTAGGTTCCCAAAAGTTTTATATTTATCGTCTATGGTCCAAATTACTCATGTTTTGGGTTATTGGCAATTTGGCATAGCTCGAGGAAGAGCTGTTTATGAATCGTCTCATCTACTGAACCCGAAAATGTCAAGACAATTGGGTTGATTGTTCACAAATTGTTCTATAGGTCTGTCTTATATCATGAGACCAGCCCATAATCCAAAAGCCCAAATAATTAACTTATAACTCACCTTTTTAATCAAATAACCAAAAGTCACAAAAAAGTAGTTAATAAACTTGTAAAAAAATATATTTTATTTTGATAACCTAAAGTTTTATATTAATAACTTGTATATTTAAATATGTTAGTTTTTATCATAAAATGTCGTGTTATTAAAATATAAATTAAATTAAGTTTTATCTTTGGGCTTCTCTCCTTTTGGACCAGTCCTATGCTATAAGACGGTCCTATAGGAGAGTTGATGTTGATTGTTTCATCTATTAAACCCGGGAACGCCATAGGGATTTGGGCTCTACAAGATCTGGCCCAAATTCAGGCCCAATTCTCGATTGCAGTGTTTTATGCAGGAAAATTTAGAGTATTTTTTTTTAATGTTTTAGTAGATGGGGATTAAATGATTTTTATACACATAATAAGAAAAAAGAAATGATAATATCACTATACTTTTATTTAATGCCACTCAAATACAAAATCACTAAAACTTTGGAGAGACGGTCTCTCACTAAGTTATTGAGAGACCAACCTTTTCGTACCCTTTTATTTATATTTCGTACCCCTTTTGTTGTTGATCGTATCATAAGATTTCGTCTATTTACAAAATAAATGTACCCATTTTATCATTAATCATGATTTGTACCTATTTTATTACCTTTAGTACCACTTTTTCTTAAAACTGTACAATGGTCTCTCAATAAAGCTTATTAAGAGACCGGTCTCCCACCTACTCATACAAAATAACTCTAAGGCTACGTTATTATTCAGTGTTGAGTGATACTCCCTCCATTCAACTCCACAAGGCCATTATCTCTTTTGCACACTATTCACAAGTCGACATTCAACTTCAATTTTCTCTCGATACATAAGTGAAAATATATTCATGTGAGATCTTATTTGATTAAATCTTTAAAAAGACATTAAAAATATCTAACTTTTATAATTTTTAAATACGTAACTAAAGATATTTTAGAGTAAAAACCATTAAAGCGTGATAAAGCATAATGGCCTTGTGGAGTTGAATGGAGGGAGTATTAGTCATTTTAATGATGGCGTTATGCGTTGCTAAAAAAACCGTCTCACACCAGAAACCGTTTTATTGTACAGAGTAAAATTTGTGAAATTTAAGTTCCCAAGTGGAAGTGACAGTGTGACACGCGTGACTGACTGGGTCACTAACTAAACGATAAGCATGGCAATTCAGAATCAAACCACAGGTTGTGTCATTTGCGTCCACGGGCTCGTGATCACGTGCATTATTACCTTTATGGTTCAGTCTTCACCAACTTTATTCCCAACTATACATACAAAGCGTAGGACAAGGATATCCGTCTATAGCTATAGGCGGTCAAATATCCACTCACTTTTAGTAAAATGGGTTAAATGTCACCACCTTAACGCTAAATGTCACCAGTGCCATTTTCATGTGATAAACTACCTGTTGTAGCTTAGGAAATGGCACTGGTGACATTTGACGTTAATGTGGTGACATTTGGCCCGTTTTGCTTAAAGTGGGTGGATATTTGGCCCGTCTATAGATAAGACGGATACACCGTCTATAATGAAAATTTGTGTTATACATAAAAGAAATAATTAAATGTGACCATTTTTAAAAAATAAGTTTGTTGGGAAATTAGTGTCAATCTCTCACGCGCAACAGAAGAAACCAATCGACAAGTAAACCTTAAAAGTAAATAAATGTAAGCAATATTAAGATGAGACAATATTTTAGGGTCAAATCTAGGGCAAAACCTTCCAAACCGGAAGTAAAACCCACTAGCCAAATCGACTATAATCCACTATAATAATATAGTACTGAGATAACGTAAATCGTAGAATTAATACCAATTCGAAACCCACAATAGTATAAGATAACAACCTCTAGCGCTCCAGTAATATTAGTCAATGTCACTAATATCACCCCTAGAGTAACCTCCTAAATTATTGTATAAAAACACCCATTGTACTCCACCTCACCCTCAAACCCCGACTTTTTTTAGTCATTTTGTTTGATTACATTTTGTGAGATATGTTTTCCAAATGATTTGTCATCCTTTATATAGTAATGTGAAGTGACGTTATATTTTACAATAATAAAATCACTTGACGTTACTCACCAATTAATTAAAACAATTCATATGTTTTTCACTTAATGTAAAAAACAAATGAATTCACATCATTTAATCACATCTAATGTTACATGTACATAATCCATAATTTGTACATGTAACACTTCCAAACTTAATGCCTTATCTTCCTCCTCAAGCTTTACTTCGATCTTCTTTAACTCGTCTAACAGTCCATTGAACAAATTTACATGTCCAATTAAATTATCAACCTCATCCATCCTCAACCGATATAACCGCCGCTTCAAAATTAAAGCAACTTGTTGGTGAAACTCTTCGCCATGTAGAGCTTCTCCAACTTTTCCCATATCACCGATGGAGAGTCATTATCAAAAACACAATTGATGACTGAATCCGAGATGCACAATCTAATAGTACTTGCACACTTGGTGCAAACCTCTTCCCAGTTGTCATCACTCATCTTCTCCGACTTACCATCATCTCCTTTTAAGGCTCTAGCCAAGCCAAGATGTACCAGAAGATCTTTCATCCTTCTTTGCCAAAGGGTGAAACTACTTTTACCATCAAATTTTGGTACTTCAAATTGAGACCCCCATATTTGACATCCTTGCCAATTAAACCAGCCACCAGACCGAGCCTAGTGGCTCTGATACCACTGTTGGAAAATTAGCGCCAATCTCCCACGCGCAACGGAAGAAACCAATCGACAAGTAAACCGTAAAAGTAAATAAATGTGGATGCATGTTTA
The DNA here is from genome assembly GCF_048544455.1 of Silene latifolia. Lineage (NCBI taxonomy): Eukaryota > Viridiplantae > Streptophyta > Magnoliopsida > Caryophyllales > Caryophyllaceae > Silene > Silene latifolia. Next base: position 345,847,226 of record NC_133537.1, on the reverse strand, counting down.
TTTAAGATTACGTAGAAATCAAATGAATTATTTTAATTCATTTGTGTGGTAACATGAAGTGACCTTATGACATTAAAATATAACGTCAGTTCATGTTACCACACAAATGAATTAAAGTAATTCATTTGATTTCTACGTCATCCTAAACAAACATGCATCCACATTTATTTAGCCCCTAATGTTACATGTACATCATCAATACTTGTACATGTAACACTTAGCTTAATTAAAACCTTGTGTGTGTAACTTGTGTTGGATAAGTTGTTTTAATCCAACAAAGTTAAATTACCATAACATGTAATGTTAACTTTACTATTATGATTATATTTGTCTGTAAAATGGTCATAAAATTCGATCTCTTTAGTAAAGACGGAAATGGTTGATCTAAAACAATAATCTCTTATCTGTGTTGTTTATTACGAGTAATTTGTAAGATCCATGGACCTACTTGAAACAAAGTAGCTTGGCTATACATTATACCATGAGAGTTTCTCTCCATTTTCTAAAAAGAAATGAAGAGGTCATTTCCTTTTGGTGGTTTAAATAGGCATAATCGAACGGTTCAAAATTTATGGGTAAAAATAAAGGGATAATGAAGTTTGGTGGGAAAAATATTATTAAATGAGTTTAAGAGAGGAAATGGAGAGGAAATGGAAAGAAAGAAATGGAGAGATCCATTTCCACACATTATACTAGGGCAGAGTACGGATCGGGTATTTGATCCAAAATATTAGTTCGGATCGGATATCCATATTAGAAATCCTGAAGTTAAATATCCAATATCCAAACCAAATGTCTCGGATATCCAATGTTCGGGTATCCAAAATAATTGGATCGGATATATCCAACGGATATCCATACTTTTGAATTTACTTTAAAATTAAGTTTGAAACACGATTATATTCATAGTTTTACATGATGCTTTTCTTTCGTATTCTTATTCCAATGTTCTCGCTATAAAATTGAAGTATCACCTAGATATTTCTCTAATAATTTAAACATTAATTAAGTTGTTGTATCAAATAAAATTTTATTTTCTCGAAATTATACTAGAAAACTATAGTTTCGGATCAGATTGGATATCCAAATGTTTTAATTCTAATATCCATATCCAAACCAAAACCAAAGATTTCGGATCAGATATCCAAATCAAACTTAACTTTCGGATCGGATATCCAAAAATTCGAATCGAATATCGGATCAGTTCGAAATCGGATTTTTTGCTCAGTCCTGCATTATACAATACACATATTATTGCTGCACTATGCAGAGTGCACTATGCACCATACGTCCATTATGAAGAGGTGTGGCGTGCATGTGACATAACTTTATCAGCAAAGTTCTGGTATTCTTTTAGTAAAAAACCAATTCTTCAAAAGAAAGTTGCATGTGAACTTTTTATACCTAAAATGAAGATATCAAAATCTCAGTTTTCATTTCTTTATCAAAAATTAATCCCAATTATGGAGTATCTTTTAATAACTTAGAGAATAACCGTCTCTTTTATGTTTTTGTATAACGAATAATTAATTGGAACACTTTACATGGGATAATCACTCTAGACTCTAGACACACATGCGCCCTTCGACCCAGTCAATTATTTATCTTTTTAATTATTTATAAGATGTATTTTAATTAAATATAAACAAATGAATGAAACCAAAGCGGTATTATATAGATTTTTTTTTAATAAGCATCTTGTAAGTTGTATCCTCAACTCTTTATAAAGAGCAGCGGACATCTATACGTACACTACACAACCAATATAGTTTTCTTTTAAGTTTTTTTTTTTGTGAGTTTGGAATATCAAAGCGTTTGGAAGAAGTGCTAGGCTTAAGTGCTTAACCATGGACAAGAAATTCTTTGGGTTTTGCATTTTGTTCCTCGTTCTCTTTGCCTCCCGTAAGTCCCCATGCATCCTTCTTTTAACACGTTTACGTATTATCAAACATACTCCGTATACAAATTCTTGTTTAAAATCGTTATAAGTTAAGACTACGCTCACAATTTTATTTAACGGTTTTAAGAAAGACTTATTTGCATGCATGCATGTCTACTACGTCAATCACTATTTAGGTTTTTTTTTGGGAAATTTAGATTTTAACGGTAGATGCAACATGATAGCTACTCTGAAGTTGTGGGTTGATATGAATATTACTCCTTCTATCTTCCTATTTTCACCTCATTCGCTTTTTAGAGGTCAAAGTTTTAAACTTTGACCGTCAATACATTGGAGAATAAAAACTATGTATTTATAAAACTAATACATTACCATTAATATCAAGACAACTTTCACGAAAAAAAATTTCAAGCAAAAAGAATAACATAGGCATTGAAAAATACGGTCAAAGTGACGTCTTGAAAACCGCAATAAAGCACGCAAATGGGGTAAAAATAGAAAAATGAAGAGAGTATTATTTCTCTATTCCTTTTTTTTAATACTTCCTTCATAACTCTATCTCAATCATTTATTTACTCATTTCATTTTAATTATTTAACATATCAGGTCCGCCACATTATCCAACTTTTAGTGCCATCTCAAAAAGTACCTTGATTGTACATAGAGCAAGTTAGCAATGACAATTGACAAATATGAATCTTTTAATTAAAATTCACGTCGTCTCAATATTTTATTTACCTTTAAGTAACATATCCCTCGTAGATTGAAAAAACGAAACAAATATCCTACCGGGGTAGCTTTTTCGCCCACCTTATAGAGATAGCTTTAACTACGAATCCTGATTTCGCCACTAAACCATAGTGTTTAAATAACAAAAGAGTGAATATAATGCATATGCAGAGGGAGTGAAGCCAGCAGAGGGAAGGATGTGCCAGTCACTAAGCCACTACTTCAAAGGACCCTGTGGCCGCAACCATAACTGTTCCTATGTTTGCCGCAATGAAGGTTTCTCCGGTGGACGTTGCCGCGGTTTCCGCCGTCGTTGCTTCTGCACTAAGCTTTGCTAGTAGCCTGGGCGGCCCCTTATAACTATTGTCAACAACTCATCATGTTATCTGTTGCTTTAATTTTCTAACTGTCAAGGGTCACAACAATGTTATTCCCTTGGTAGTTTTTTAATTCTTGTTGAATGTGTGATGAACCTTTCTAAATGGAATGTGTTTCTAAGAACCTTTCTCATTTTCTACAATACGCGAGTAGCTATTCAACTATTTATAGATTTGCAAATATATTCATCAAATGAACTTTTATGAATTTGCGACTGTAGGTAGATTGAAGATAATAAAGGTTAATTAGGTGAATCACAATTCACAACGTCATGACTTTAACACGTACGACTTAATAACACCCAATGACCCAAATGTCTATGCCTGATCCGAAATTAACTCCACATACGAAATCCGAGTTTGAAACAACTCATCAAAATAACTAAAAGGGCCGGACTTAAAACTTAAATCGATAACAAGCTGATTAAAAGTTATTCATATTTTACGACTTAAATAAAAAAATTCATACTGTAAGAGACTTAAATTTTTAAACCTAGTCTCCACTTTAGAAAGACAATTTTGTTTTGTCACAAAAATAGGTTTAGGTACTAGTGTACCACCACAAAATGATACGGAGTACATAGTAGTCGAAACGTAAAGCTGGCCAACAACATGAGCCAGCAAGGCCCAACTCACCCCAGCCCGCCACCATACATGGCCCGCCTGGCCCGCCCCTTCGCCCTAGCCTGGCCCGGGATCCATTTTCCTGCCCGCCCTGGCCCGTCTATTTTAGGGAAAATAATAAAATTTATGTTAGGCCCACCAACCCAGCCCGTCTCGGCCCTAGGCCCGGCCAAGCCCGTCCCTCTTGTGTGGTCCGAGTCTGACCGAAAGAGCCCGGCCCGCCCAGCCCTAACCCGGCCCGAATACGGGTCTAGTCGAAGCGTAGTCTACTTGATGGGCACCCCTAGAGACTACTATGTTTCTACTAATATCTAAACAACTTATCTTATTATCATACGGAGTAATATTTATAAAACTAAAACTAAAAACTTGATTTAATTTTAAAAGTAATACATCCGTCTTAAATAATACGGAGTAATGTGTGAGATTAGAATAATCCGTGTACTAGGACCGACTATTAGCGAATCATAGGGCATAAGCGGCTCTTACTTCATGAAAAAGTGGTCGGTGGTGTTGCTTTATTCTAGGTCAGACCAGTACGGTAATTTTTCGCATCGGTAACATTCATACTAATCCCTTAAATCCTTAATAAATGGTTATATATCAATTGATTATGTACTATATATTAAAACAATTTTACATATAAACCGGATATCACTAACATCTAAATAAGTCACATAGAATGAAAATATAGTTGTCGAATGAGTCTAACATCCGAATTGACTCGAGTCATGTCCCGTTTGTTGTAATAAGGACATTTCGAATTGATCCAAGTTATTCATATCGGCTCAATAGGTGTGACCGTGTGAGTTTGGTCATTATTATAAAATGTTCATTTATAATCAATCTTTTATGTCGTTTTGAGTCAAATTAAATCGACCATCTTCAAATTTAACCATTATAAGAGTTTCAAGCTTTGATCACTTAAAATAAACGTCTGAAGCAATAAGACGAGATTTTATAACCATTTTACAGTCAAATGTAACCACTATTAAAAAACAAGTTACTAGCTGACTATATCATTTTGGTTACATTTAACCATAAAATAATCACATAAACCCGTCTAAAATTTCAAACGAAAAGCAGCCTTCTAAAATAAGAATTTGCAATCTCAAAATTAACTTGACAAAGTAGATTTGTATAAAGCGTATCACTTTTATATTTTTATCCGTTCAAGGTACAATTTCCTGAACCAATCCATGGAGTATGTATGTATGTACGTGTTGTAAGACATGCATGTCGGTGAAGTACCTTTTCTCAACGTGTATGTACATAGTGAGATTCTGCCTCACCTTGTCATCATTTGAGTTAAATCTTTGGAACTTGATATTCAAATTTCAAATTACAATTTTTATATATTTCCTATTACTTTCACTTGCCAATATAAATAGAGGTGAATTAATAAGCATATCATCATATTATCTATACATTCACAAAGAAATAATCACTATATATACAATGGAGAAAAAATCAATCGTCTTTTTCATGTTGTTGCTAATCTGCTTTACTTCTCGTAAGTTTCTTTCTCGATCTCATGCTCATACACATGCATGCATGCATGCATTTGTATTTTGTAGTCCTTTATTAAACATGACGGGTTTTTATTACGTGTGTCCTAAATACGAGAAAAATAAAGTAAATATAAACTATTGACTACGCTCCCTCACTCAAATACTCGTTGGGCTTGAAGAGTGGTTAGTTGTGCACCGGCTCTCCCGTACCGTGTGCAGGGTTTCCACTTCGAGTTGACTCCACACGGTTGGGTTTTCACTTCGAGTTTTTGAGGAGTTTTGAGGTTGTCAGGATTTGAACCCGTGACCTTCGGCCACACTGTGGCTGATACCATGATAGATGAACCATCTCAACCAAAACCTTAAGGTAATGGTTGAGGCCCAACTATTATAAATATTCCTATTATGGATTGCATATTTGCATGCCTTCCTAGTCCTTAGTTAGGATAACGAGTTTTTCTTACGTCTCTCCTTACGATACACCATTAAAAATCCATGTAATAATGAACGTTTCACAGAAAAATATTTTTAATAAAATATGGTAAAAATATTAATCGCCAAAACTTTCACAAAAATATTAATCGTGTCCCGTTTTACTGTCTATGATGTTTCCTAATTTAATGTCAATAAGTCATTTGTCTCCGTCAATTCGTTTACTTAAAACTTTTTATATTTTTTTTTCAGCGATATTTAATTAAAGGTAAATAAATGATTGAGACAAGATTGTGATTATAATAATATAACGGATTATTGTTGGATATAATAATGGTAACAGAGATGGTGCAACATGGTGAAGCAAGAGTATGCCAGACACAGAGTCACCATTTCAGGGGAACCTGTGTGAGGGACCATAACTGCGCCATGGTTTGCCGTACTGAAGGCTACTCTGGTGGCGATTGTGTCGGTTTCCGTCGCCGCTGCTTTTGTACCAGGCGTTGTTGATCAATTTGCTCTTTCCTTTGTATTAGCAAGCGTGTTTCGTTTATTTTCAGTTATTACGTTGTCGATTTCAGTTCGATTTTAGTTTGGTAATTTGAATTATATGCAATTGTCCCTTTTTTCGTCGTCTATTTTACCTTAATCCGTCGATTAATCTATATTTTCTGACATGTACGTCCTTATAGTAATAGACGAACATTAATCTGATCACAAAATCTCATTTGAAACCGTCTAAAACTTAAGGCGACTTTATAACATTAAGCTAATTTATGTTTCACATGAGCATCAAAATAAACAACATATGAACTCTAACAAACGTTGATATTTTCTTTGATTTTTCGATTTCCAGTGCTTTAAAATATAACCTTTGCAACAAAGTTACAACTTTGCAAATGTCAAATTGTTAAGCTAATTATATTGTGCTCTAGGTATGGTTACCATAACTAAAGTTCGATGTGAATTGACAAAAGACGACGTTAAAAAACCTTAATTTCATCTAAGACCTTAGCTTAGAAAGAAAGAAAAAAAAAAAAAAAAGCACCCGGCCGATAGCTTTGACATATCTATGCCATTTTCTTAGGGCCATTTCTTGCCTTGTGCACCTTGGCAACGTATTCGAACAAGCTTCCATCGAAACAACGCCTAACCGATTCTTTTGACAAGAACCCTTCATCGTCTTTAGCAATCATGTAAAGAACTCCCCATTCGATCTTACTTGCAGCCCTGAAATCACACATCTATGACATTCGATATACCAATTCACAAAGACATTCTATGAATCATATCAAAAAAAATATGTATGAGACGGTCTTACGTATCCAACTCGGTGAAAAGCAAAAAAAGAGAAAATGCCAAAGGATCAAATAGTAAGGAACAGATAAATACCATCCGAAAAAATCGAACACATTTCTATTTGCCTGAGTCATCTGCCAGAGTTCTTTAAGCGAGAGCTTATCGGGCTTGGTGTGGCCGTACTTGCTAAATATGTTCTCAATATTTGCTGGAACAAACCTGCAATCCCACTCATTAATCTAATTCGACGGAATTAAATCAATAATATGGAGTCATGTATATACAATTACCTTCCCTCGGTGTCATAGGTTGCTGTATCGCTTCCATGCTTAGCCTTGTGTATGTTTTCTATGTAAATCGGGAAGAAAGGTGACGGAAACCATGACTGCAATGTGAATTACATTAAATTAGGTTAATGTTAGAGTATAAAATCGATCTTGGACTCCAACCATCAGCTTAAGCTTTTGGTTGAGGTCCCAAGATCAGTTTTATACTAACAGTTAGGCATATAGGTGTGTCAACGGCTACTCGCCACCAGGGGTGGCCCAAAGGTTGTGCAATTAGGTTCACAGCAGAGGGGCCCAAGGGGAAATAGGGCCCCAAAATCTAAGTTCAATTCATAACATTAAATGAAAATGATTTTGACTTTTTTCCTCCTTTTGGACTACTCCTGTAACAGTGAGGATCCTCTGTCCCACTTTTGTGTCCCATTTCGTGTCCCACTCCATACACATCTTGACACATCATTTGATGCAAATAAAAAATACACAATAAATATGGTGGTGTGTTGATGTGTCAAAATGTGTATGGAGTGGGACACGAAATGGAACACAAAAGTGGGACAGAGGATCCTCACTGCTCCTGTAAAGTCACTACTCTACACTTCATAGCATCTTTGTTTACCCAAAACACACGTGCATCCCCATTTCCCATCAATAGGCAGATTTAAGTGGGTCACAGAAAAGTACAATTTTTTACCTTTCTCAGTTCTCGGTTCTTTTGTTATATCTCCATATTTTAATTTCTTTTATTTATATTACTCTTTATATTAAATTATTAATTATTGTGTAAGACATTTTTATTCTATAAAAGACAAGATATTTATTACAAATAAACAAATATGAAGTACCGTATATTTTATAAAAGTGAATTGTCTCATGATATGAATTATAAAACGGTCTTATTTATATAATTTGTGTTTTAAGTATATGCCTAAAATAAATCATAGCATTTTTTTTTCATATATCTTAACCTTTCCTTTTTTTCTCAATATTTTTTTTAATAGTTTTCGTTTAGGAGCTCAAGTAAATGACAATTAATTGTTTTGGGCCTCAACCTAAGAATCGGAACAGGGCCTCCCGAATTCACTGGCCGCCCCTGCTCGCCACGCAAGTGGCGAGGAAAGGGGAGGGGGCAACTCAAATTCATTAAGGAACTTGGTCCTAGGTAGTGTATTAAATTGAAAGTTTTGGTTGCCACCTCCAACGGATAGTAATTTTGAAATCGTATCAATGCTAGTACTAATATCGAGTAGCAATAATTCACGGTTATCTTAGGAAACACGACATAATTCAAAGTGAGATTTACCGGCAATGTAGGATAACTCATGGTTACATGAACAAGAATCATGAAGATGAAAGAAGCAAAGACATTGAAACCTAGGTTGCGAAATCCTGCAAACATGCATAGGAGTATTAAGCAATCGCTATTTCTTCCACTCGGTATATTACTATCGGGAAACAATTACTTAGCGCGGTTTATGAATACGATGATACCTTTGAAGGTCTCATAAGGGTAAATAATTCCGTCAGCATTTTGATCGAAGAAGGCAACGTGTTGTTGGAGCACGGACATATTGTTATGTTTGTGACTCCATGTCCCATTTACATTATCCGTATCTGGTGCTGCCACTGCTCGAGCCAAGTCTATACATCGCCAGCCATGAAAACTTATATGAAACGGTCTAATAACATAAATAATGTGAGATCAATCTTTTAAAACTTAAAACAAATACGAGTAATTAAATAACTTAGAAATACGATCTAGAAATGTTGCCATATACGAGTATAAAACAAACAAATCATACAAAACTAACCGGTGAAATTAATGAGCAATGCTAAGGAATACCCTCTAAGTACTGCCTACGTCCTAGTCATTTATTTACCTTTCGAATTATGATATACTACTTGCTCTGCCTTATTCATTTGTTTAACTTTGATTAATGGATTCACTATATATACTCGTCCGAAATTAGATTTTAAACTCCCAAGAGTTGAAAACCGTCAGAAATCAAACACACGACTACTTGTTTAAAAAACGTGAAACCTAAAAGTGCGTTTGCCATATCATAGAGACGTGTACCATAAAAAACCACTCGCGCAAGTCATGCACGTAACTCGCATTTCAAATTGGATTGAACACACGCATTCATTTCTGATTATTTTATATAAGAAGTAATACCGTTACAAGTCATAGAAGTTTTCATGATCATCACTCTACAATTAAAGAACGAATTAGTTATAAAGATATTTCAAACTTTCTGTTATGGTAATATCTCTATCAACCTTACGTAATGAAACCTTATATGGATCGTCCTTTGCCATTCCAAAACCGAAACTCTTTTAAGCGCCAAATCTTCTAAATAGTATCTTCAAAGATCGTCTCTTACTAAATTAGTGTAAGATAATACTAATTAATATACCAAAAACCCGCCTCATATAAGAATTATTAATAATATATATGATTAAAAAAATCTTTATCACCTAAACGATAAAATTTTATATAGTCTAATATTCATTCAATTTGTTCACAATTTGAACGTTTTTTTTTATGTTGATCAGGATAGACAGTAGGACATCTTTTTCGAGTATTATACTAATTAATATACCAAAAACCCGCCTCATATAAGAATTATTAATAATATATATGATTAAAAAAATCTTTATCACCTAAACGATAAAATTTTATATAGTCTAATATTCATTCAATTTGTTCACAATTTGAACGTTTTTTTTTATGTTGATCAGGATAGACAGTAGGACATCTTTTTCGAGTATTGAAGGCAACTTAATAGGTAGACCAATTCCAGGTTTAGTTTTTCATTTGCAATGGGGTCATGAATCGAACTCTGATCACTTGTCTAAGAGACATCTAACTCATCATACTTAAAATTGACATAATGGGAATATGGGATCTAAAATTAATTAAAAAAAATATAAATAAAATTATGAAATAGCAAAAAAATAAAAAAAAGGAGAAAATAATTACAAGGCTTAGGAAGTTTAGACTCCAAATCAGTTTTGATAGGCCTAATTGCTGTAATTGGTGCCTTGGATGCAATTGTTTGCATGGCTTCTTCTGATCTTTGAGGTTCCCCCATCAATTTCTTAACTTTTTTTTGATTTTTTTCTTCTTTTAATTTCAGCTTATATATAAATATATAAATTATAAATACTTTCTAAAATTGAGAGAAAAATAAATACGTGGAAGGTGTACATGCTTAGTGTTTCCTTAATGCATGGAGTATGTGACATGTATACTCTTACTTTTTCTTTGGTTTTTATTTGCCCGAAAAATTATGTTAATCAAGAGTTTTTTTATTAAGTTTTATTTTACCACAAGTTGTATTAAAGAAGTTACCTATTAAAGAAATTAGTTTGCATGATAAGTTGAATTTTTGTGATAAAGAACATCTTTGACTCATATAAGAGGGTGTTGAGTGTGGGACTAATTCAATTTTTTTATTTAATTAATTGTATGTATGGATATATGGGTTATTATAGGTTGGTGTTGTCTAAGAGATTACGCGGATTTTAGAAGTAGATTATAAATGACAATGACATATTTTATTAAAAAGCTTAGCATATTTTCTTTTTCTTTTTCGGTATAATGTGAGTATTTTGTATTAATATCGAGAATCTATATACAACCTAAGTTTAACATATTTTAATTAACATAGTTTGTTAAAGTGTTTGATGATTACAGGTTAAGATTAATGCATGAATTGTTAATATCTTTGTAAAACGAAAAAACATTTTATTTTATAGAGTATGTTGACCAATATAGTTGGGTATGGAGCGTGTTGTATAATACTAACATATTGATTGGTATATTGATGGGTCAAACATGTCAATATGTTAACCCCCAATAATGTTGCTTCTATATATGCTTTTTTTTATATCAAAAACTGGTATATTGATTGATCAAATATGTCTGAAGGCTTGAATATTTTTAAAATCCTCCAATACGTCATTTAACAAACACCCCTTGTGTCGTTTATTCTTTTGCTTCACTGCATAAATATTTGTTTCACCCTTGTATGTTTTTACTAATTAAAGCTTTCATTTGTCAAAATAAAACTTAAATAAAGAATCAAAAGTAAGAATAACAATGAATTATGTTAAATTGAACCAGAAGTTAAGTTCACACATAAAGGATTGTGATACCCACCTACAATAGGTGGGTAGCATTACAACTCAAAAGTATGCATTACAATTCAAAAGTATTTGATCATGACTTTCTTAGATAAAGGACTGTGATAGTATGATCCCGTATTAAATTAACTGATAAATTCTTATCTACTCTTAGTGATTATTTTGTATATCTTTTTTATATTAGACTCTTCTAACTCAAGTTATTCTTAAGTTGGTTTATATTCCGTAAGAGATTTAACTCAAACCTAAAACACCAGATATCAAACACTATATTCATAATAAGACCACAACCAACTTACTAAAAGCGAGTAAGAATCAAAAGTCATCACAACTCGCAGACTGTTATTTCAAAGACAACAAACTCTCTCCTGATCGTAACTCAACCCAACCTAATCCAATTACCAATATATTTAGAAAACACCATATCTCGTTAATTAATTATAGAGGTGATCAAATGTAGGTTTGGATCGGAAATAGATCGAACTTTATATTTTTCTCAAAATACCCTTTCTAAACCCGCTTATTTGGCGAGCAAAATGGACAAAATTCCATAGATGGGTTACACATAAACAACACTAAATTACTTAATTCCATTTTCAACATTAGTCACATTTATTTCGAAAATCATAAAAAAAAATGTAAAAAAGAAAAAAAAAAAAAAAAAAAAGCACAAAACGACCAAAAGCCCAAAGGGCGGCTCTCTATGATTGCTGAAGCCACCACATCTTTTCTTCCCTCTTTCACATCTTTCATATACTTTCTCTCTCTAAATTTCACCCTACAATTCAGATTTTTGTTTGTTTAAGTCATAGGTTTTACAGACAATAGTACGATAATTTAATGTCGTTTCATTCAAATTAATCATATTTTTCTCCCCAAAAAATCACAGAATTCAACTTTTTGGAGGGTCTTTTCTTATTCTTTGCAAAATTCCATTAATTCCCAGGTAAAAGATTCGATTATTATTAATGGGTTTCTTTTATTTTATTAAAATATTTAATAATTTGTTATGGGTATCTTTAGATTTTGAGAATTTGAGATTCTGTAATTTGTGGTGAAAATTTGAGTGTTATTTAGTTTATTATTACTATGGTGTGGTTGTTAATGATGTTTGGATGTTGAATTATGTTGGGTGTTGTTTGAATTTACTCTTCCCGTCTTGTTCATTTGTTTACCTTTTTTTATTCTCGGTGAGGGTATACTTTAATCAGACTTAAACAAGTGATTGAGACGAAGGGAGTATTTTTTTTACTGTTGGATTGATTAAATGTGTTTGTAATTAGGGTTGTGATTGAGTTTTTATGAGATTTGTAGTGGCGGTTAAGTGGGTTTTCGAAGTTTTCTTGATTAGAGATGAATTTGGAATGATTGTTGTGGGACCTAGTGTGGTAGATTATAGGGCGAATGATAATGCGAACACAAATTCTCACTTTAGACAGACACTATCAGTCTAAAGCTGTAGACGGATAGTATCCGTCTCACAAAATGAGAGTGGATAATGTAAGTGGGTGGGAAATAGATACCCCCACTTGCATTTTGTGAGATGACTACTATCCGTCTACAACTTTAGAAGGATAGTGTCCGTCTAAAATGAGACGGATTGGCGAACACAAAGGGTTAATTGGTTGTGCTGCTCGCTTTGTTAGAGTATTAGTTGTCGGTTTATCTAAAACTCTCTAGTATAAAACGAGTGGCAGAGTGTATTTCTGAGTGGCGTTATGGCCATCCTAGATTATGGGTTTAGGTTAATGCTTTAGTATGATTTTGTAGTTACCTTGAATAATGAAATGAAGTAGGTTTTAATGGAGTTTTGTTGGTTGGGTATGAGATTGAGTGACGAGTTCAGGAACTACTGTGTGTATTTAGTTGTGTTGATAGATGGATCGAGAGTTTGAGACCAGCTAGTTAGTGTTCTGCTACTTGAATGCCGTCATTCATGGTTGTAATGAAGAGTTAATTTTAAACTTTATCTTTGTATGCTTTAATGTATGCCGTGCTACCCCTTGTTTGTGTACACATTGAGAAGGGAAGCGGAGAGGATGGGGATGAAGGGGAGGAAAAGGGAGGGATGAGGAAATGGACTAATGCCATTTCCCTTCCAAACCTTTCTCGTGTTTGAGGGATAGTAACCAGTCTTGTAGGAGGATAAGTCTCTGACTTGTTTCGTCCAACTCTTGCTAGATAATATTTCACTCATTTGATAGACTTTCAACCTTTTATTGTACAAATTGTACCAAATTTGTTTCATATACATGTTCATTGAAACTATTAGTTGAAACTTACAATCCTCGATTTGACTATGCAATCTGAACTAAACACTACTACAGTCCAATGGTAGATCCTAATCTCGTCAGCCTTACTCTGAGTGATTCATTAAGAACATGTTAATGCTTTAATTCATGCTTGTTAGTTTTCATCAGCCAACAATTTGATCTATTGACAATATTGAATAAGATGGGCTAGTTGATTTATCAAGACTTGGGGGGTTTATTAGCTCATCAGTAGAGTTCCAATATTTGAGAAACGTATTGTCTGTCATGTGGTAAATAGTTAACCTCTGTGTGATGATATTTTCATTGATTTCTATCTTGATGCTTTTATATCTGAACCGCGCCACTGGATTGACTTGTGAGTCTCTTGCCCCACTTATCATCTTTGAAGGTTACTATGACCTCACTTTGAAGTGGTATCAGTCACGTCTGTGGCAAAACGACCGATAATGGATCTCTATGGACTATGGTTGATTCCGAGATTGTCTTAAACTGACAATTTGTGGAGTTTTTGTTGTGTCTTAACGTGTGATTTTGTTTGCAGATTCTGCAACTCAGTGATGTGCTTCTAATTTTTTTAAGATAAAGTGAGAGTCAGATGATTGATTTTGAAGATCTTGCACAAATTGGAAAAATAGTTTGCTATTTTGGATACAATTGATTCTTAATCTAGCTGTGTACCTTGAGGGTTGATAATTTATTTTATGGATGGAGATGAACATGCATTCTTCATTTCCAATGCACACTGCTGGTGGGAACTGCCCTACCTTACCTATTTCGACTTCTAGTGGAAAGCGTTTCAATGAACTCAAATCGCCATTGGCCACTTTGACGAATCCCTTAGAAGACTTTCCAGGTTCACCTGATCCATTTGCTGTGTCCTCATCAAGAGAAACGGTCCCGTGCCATAATGTGCAGGCTAACCCTATTGTTTCTTGTATTGGGTCCTCTCACAACGATATTCCTTACGTGTCAGGATTCCCAAGTGATCTACAGTTCCCTTCATTCGCTCCTTGTGAAAGGCAGCCACAGAATTCTTCATTTATAAGTCAGTCATCAGGAGGCATATCACATTTTCAAAATGACCCTTTAGATATTCAACCGACTGGTTTTATCAACTACCATAAGGAAGATGATGACGATAATTCTTGGAGTACTGGCCAACTTCAGGATTTGCTTGATTTTCCTGAAAGCTTACCCTTACCTAATGGTCAAGTGGGTAATAATACAGACTTCATGTCGAATGAAAACCATGTCAAGAGAATTACTTGGAAAGAGCTTGCAGAAGATGACCTGTACGTGAACAATTTGGAGCCTAACTGGAATGAGATTCTTGGTGATTCCAATGTCGGGGACCAGCAACCAAAGGTGGGTTCTTGCTCATATGTAGTTGTAAAGTTTAGTAGGTTTCGATGTTTCGTGCCTCTGAAGATATTTATCGTCGCATATTGTTTTGTGGACAATCGCATATGCAGCCCAAGGTTGCTTGTCTACTTTTGTATTGTTTCACTGGGTTCGTTTTGAAACCTTGGAAGACATAGACTCTTTATATGCACGGCCTTTTAAGAGTGTGCTTCCATTTCAAATGGAGTTGGTGACTCATTGTTGTTTGGTTTTGAGTTGTTTTGAATTATGATGAAATATTGCATAACGGCTCACCAAACTAGTGAACTTCAATTCGTTGTGAAGTAGCATTCAATTGATACGATTCTTGATGTTTTTTTTGGTTATGGGATAATCAGGAAGCAGCCTCTAAGCTGTGTACATCTGTCATCCTTATCCCGCCATTCGGGGAAGCCCTTAAGGAGCTTGGGTGATGCTGTGTAAGAAAGGAAATTATCATATGCTTTCAGTTTAATTCTATTTTTGTGCCCGCTTGCAGGTACCACAGTCGTCCTCTGATTTAATAGCTCCACAGCCAACACTTCAGCAGCAGCTTTCTTTACCCTCTAGAGAAGTTTCTGCGACTTCCAATTCAGCGTCTGCTGGTCAATCAAATAAACCTCGCATGCGCTGGACACCAGAACTTCATGAAGCCTTTGTTGATGCTGTCAATCAGCTTGGTGGTAGTGAAAGTGCGTTTTCGCTCTCGAAAATGTTTTTTTTTTTTTATTCGTTTCCTGTGGGTGAGGGGTCTCGATGGTTTGATTTGACTGTGTTGACCGGTGGTTTCTATTTCAGAAGCTACTCCCAAAGGTGTCTTAAGGCTCATGAATGTTGAAGGCTTGACCATCTACCATGTGAAAAGCCACCTGCAGGTACGAGTTTATGTTACTCCTATGTGACAACGCTGTTCATCGCTACATGCATTTACATCGTTTGAGCTTACACCATTTTTTTTTTCCTACTTCAGAAATATAGGACTGCAAGAGTCAGGCCAGAATCATCTGAAGGTCACCTTCTGAATTATATGCATACAATTTCTTTTTGTAGTTTTTTAATTCATTTGTTTTTATCGTTTCATGATTGTTGTTTCTCACCTCTCTTATCCGTTGCTTCTCTCGTCCAATTTATGTCTCCTTCTCCTCTGTGAGCTTGTCAGAAGGGTGTAATCACCTTTGTTCTACCTTGTGAAGCTCATGTCTTTTTAAACGTTATCAAGTTTTATGCGGCAAACCTCTTGCTTATCTCCCATTGGAGCACATATTGTCAAAACAGTCAAATATAAACCTGCTCGAAAGATACACGACTGTATTCCGTTGAGCAAGAGACTATTATAAGATGAGATTGGTGGTTGTATGGCTCAGCTGTTGGCTTTTAACTCCCTCCGTCCAAAAAAACTCTTCATTGCTAATTGGCAAAAGATTTTGTTTATTGATTAGATGTTCTGCAGGTAATCCAGAGAATAGAAGTAGTGGTATTGAGCAGATCTCACCGGTAGACTTGAAAACGTAAGCCATTATTCTCCAAAATTTATTTTACTTTCACCAATTTTTAAGTCCTTTTGTGCGGGGGAGACGGGTAGCTTATATGTTTGTGCGCTTGGATTATACCCCCTCAGCCCCTCTATTCACTTGGTTTCACTACATTTGTTTTTTGACCAAATTTTAGGAGATGAATTGATGAAAAATATGAGGAAAGATTGGGACCCACATTTACATGAGAAATTATTTTTGTGTGTTATTTCTTACCACAAAATAGAAATGTAGTGAATTAATTCAAATTTTCCAAAAAGGAAATGGGTAGTAAACCCAAATGATTATAAGGAATAGTAAACCCTTCATCTATACTTCATCAATCCCATTTCTCTTGTTTCAATTTGAGTTTTGAAAAATGAGAGCGGGACATAGTTACTCCGTATTTCGATAAATCAAATATAACGAATACATATGTTTTGAGAAATTAATGATCAAAGTTAACATGGGTTGACCACAAAAGGCAAATGAAGACGATAAGTCTGGGATGGTGCTTGAAGGTAGTACTGGTTACAGTTTTGTTTGGTTTACTCAAATTTCCTAATTTTTTTGTCTAACTGGTAAGACATACTTTTGTGTTGTGGATATAGGAGTATCACGATAACCGAGGCTCTGCGAATGCAAATGGAAGTTCAGAAGCAGTTGCATGAACAGCTAGAGGTATATAGATGCTCCAATAATGTCTTTTGCACTTCTGGGAAATTGTTGATTTGCTGTATATGATTGTTCTTGCCAGATTTATAGGCATTGGTTTGTGCTAATTCTTTCGAAATATGATTGATTTCTTTTGCACGTCTTGGAAATTGCTTAGTTGCATGAACAGCTCGAATCTTTTGGTCTAAAGAAGCAACTTCACACTAATATTAATTTTCGGCCGTCCTTCACTTGGATATTTACCCATGCCCAACACTCGTATATGCTGATTTGCTTTTTTATGGCTTGTGTGGCCCGCCTATATGATCTGATTTCATACCAAAACGACCGATTATACTCTAATGAAGCCGATACTTTGGTGTACCTCACCATAAGTTGGTTTCGCATTTTAATCTGATCTCTCTTACTTCTGTTCAGATACAACGAAAACTGCAGCTACAAATCGAAGAGCAGGGAAAGTACCTCTTACAGATGCTCGAGAGTCAAAACAAAGCCGAGAAGGAAAAGATGAAACCTGGACAATCTGATGGCAACGCTACCACCTCTCTTGACGGTAAGTCAAAGGCCTCCGACGACCATTTACTGGCAGGGGAAGGTACAAGTACCTCAGGCCAAGCGCCCGGAGAAATTCATAACTCAAGAAAGCAGAAAATAACTGAGGGCTCTGGTAGTTTAGATCAGCAACCAGAAGACGACAGGTCTTCCCTTTCCCCCATGAAGCGTCCGAGAACCGATGATTCATTTCAGTAGCATGAGGAGTAGATCTTGCAAACAGATCATTTAGGTCGATTATGAGTCATGCTGCTGTTATTTTTGTAGTTCCAAAATACAAACATTAAAGTACTACAACATGGGTTCGAGAAACGGTGGTTTCTCCGTACCCATGACGATAAATCGTCTGTTCAAAAGAACTACAGTTTCTCGACTCGAGTCAAGTCTTGGATGTGGAAATTAGTTTGGACTTCAGATTTGTCTCCTTGATTAGGATACACACTAATTTGTAAGAAATATTGGCCACTTTTTATGTGGATTGATAAATTCTCTCGTGGTGGTTAGAATCTAAATTAGAAGTTGCTTACAACTCGTTATTTACGGCTGCCAAAAAAAAAACTTTGCAGAACTGATTTGTTCAAAGTTTTTGCTATTCAAATATCAGTTAATGTATTATACAACTGGTTGTATATACTAGTACAACTTAGTAGTTGAGCTTTGTTATAAAGTTATCGAGCTTTACTAACAAAATTATCGAGCTATGATACAAAGTTATTGAGCTTAACAGAATAATTATTAAGCTCAATAACTTAGGAAAATAGCTCAACAACTAGGTGTAAGAGCTCAACAACTTTGGGGGCGGTTGTACAATGCCACTATACAACTGGTTGTAGGATAATATTTGTGTTCAAATGCTTGGACGAGGTTGGATTGAGGTCAAAGTTGTCTAAATGTAAAAAAAAAATGAATGATAGAATTTTACTCTTCACCAGTTATCGAATTTAAGTTTTTATTAGTTTAATTTAAGTTCTATAAGTGAAATTCAGTTCAGGTCAGATTTTTCGTTCAATACAATGGTTCATTATTCTTATTTGGGTTTTTGTCAAAAGCTACCTTATATTTAGAGGTACCTATAAAAACACTACCTTATTAATTTTTTTGTTTTCAACTACCTTTGTTTTCTTTATTTTTGGTCAATAACTACCTATGCTAATAGTATAGACAAATTTGGTTAGTTTTTCGGCTTTGAACTATCTCATACGACTCTTTAATGTTTAAATCATGCCTAGATCAGATTTTGGGAAGTCATGATGTACTTATGCTTAATTTTAGTAGCTGCTCATAGTTATTATTGAAATGTGAAAAACATAAATCTTGGTCAGCTGAAGTTAAATTGTGGTTTTTATGCGGTTGATCATTGTTGTTTGATGTTAACAGAGTCATGTGAGATAGGTTAATGTCGCTAAATCGATCAAATCTCGTCATATCGTGAGCTTAGGTAGTTTTTGACCAAGAAAAGAGAAAACAAAGGTAGTTTAAAACAAGAAAAATAATATAAGGTAGTTTTTTTACAAATACCTCTAAATATAAGGTAGTTTTGGACAAAAAACCCTTCTTATTTCTTACTAAACGAACATTACAACTAGACCTAGCAAACGAGTCAACTGGGTTGGGCGTTTTAGATCGTTTCGTATTTTGTTATTATCAATTTTTTTTCGGGATAATGAGTAGTGTACGACAATAAACATTCTGGTCGGGTCACATTAAGTCGGGTTTATTAGGGGTACTGGTCAAGCCTAGGTCCAAAAAAACCCGTCAATAATCACTTTCTAGTCCAAAATAGCCCAATCCACATCAATCCGATCCAACATAACCCGAACCAAACCGACCCCGACCGAGTCGAAATCAAAACAAGATACTGGTAGTAAGTTAGTAACAGAAATAGAGACGACGTGGTTGAGCAACTCGCCGGAGAAAACAGAAAGGAAGAGAGAGAGAGAGAAGATGTTGTTTCAGGTAGGAGGACAAGGTACGCGCCCTACCTTCTTCGAAATGGCCGCCGCTCAACAGCTTCCTTCTAGCTTACGCTCTGCTCTCGCTTACTCTCTCGGCGTATTCATCTTTCTCTCTCTTTTCTTTGAATTTCAGTTTTAATCTTAATTTGATTGTTTTTCGTAATTATGTTTGTAATTCAATTTTTGTAATTAGGTATTTTTCCAATTAGGTTTTGTTTATCTGTTTAATTGCGAATCGATTGAGTTTAGCGCGCTTGAAATCGATGTGATATATGTATTGTAAGAGCGTATTGTGTATCGGTCGTGGCGTATTTATGATGAATTAGGTAATCTTTGATTCCGCGATTGTGGAATATATAAATGAAATGATTTAGTAATAGTGTTTGTGATCGTTGTTTCGGAATTCAATCTTGTGGTTAATTGTTCTTTAATTAGGTTTTGTTTACAGTTCAATTGAGTGTTAAATTAAGAGCTTACTTAAAATTGATGTAACACATGCATTTTAAGAGCGTATTGTGTATTGGATGTGGCGTATTTATGATGAATTAGGTAAAACTTGATTGCGCGAGTGGGGTACATTTTAATGAAATGATTTAGTTGTGAGGAGCTTGATTGTTGTTTCGGGACTGTAACTGTTTGAAGTTATCGTGGCAATGCTGCCATATT
Source organism: Silene latifolia (assembly GCF_048544455.1). NCBI lineage: Eukaryota > Viridiplantae > Streptophyta > Magnoliopsida > Caryophyllales > Caryophyllaceae > Silene > Silene latifolia. The sequence goes on along the minus strand of NC_133537.1, from coordinate 345,826,909 downwards.
CAACTCCACTCTACCAATTTCATTTTTGTACATTATTCACAAGTGAGTATTCAATTTCAATTTTCTCTCGATACGTAAGTGAAAATATATTCATGCGGGATCTTGTTTGATTCGTCTTTACGAGTACATTAAAAATATCCTTCTTTTATAACTTTTGCACATACGTAGCTAATGATATTTAACGCGTAAAACACGCGTGGGCAAACGTGAAAACGGAAAGTGGTAGATTGGAGTTGAATGGAGGAAGTAGTGTGTATTCATGGTTTGGCAGTAGTGTGGTGAGTTGGTGATTAGTTAAGGACTTAAGGTTGCTGGTTTTAAGGCAGTGGAGCAATTTTCGACGTAATTGTTATTGTTGTTGTATTCCATGTGTTATCACTGATTCACTGCTGGTTACTACGAAGGTGGATTACTTGATTTAATGGATGGCATGGGAGCATGAAAGTTTCTGTTTTAACTTTTAAGTGGCGAGTATGTGGTTGTATATTCTGAGTATGTTTGCCTTTCATGTGCACGACTGAAAACACGAGCATATTCTATAATGCAGGTGATGGCTCTCAGAAGGCCGATTTTACACAAGGTGTTGGACTACGAGGATGAGTTCTTTGCCTTGTTGATGTTAGTTCTCGAAACTCATAGCGTCAGAACCACAGGTATTGGGTGTCCCTTGTGGAAACGTCAGGCTTTCTTCAGTGATTTGATTTCAGTTGAATATTGTGTTTTTTTTAATGGTTTACCATCAACGGAATTCTAATTATGAAGGAGCGCGATAAACAATGTTTTCATTGTTGTAGCTAAAAATGTTAAAAATTTATCTTTGCAATTTGCTTATTGTAGGATGGGAGGGGCAGAGGTGTTAGGTGTAAATGTCTGGAGTCTTGGCAGTGGACAGCTGTTCTATATATGTGCGCAACTCCGTAAAGATAACATTGAGAGTTGTGGGCCGATAAAAGTCGGAGCACTGAACCAAAAAAAAAAACGATCCTAACATGCCTTTAAACTAAGATAAAAAAATGTTTTAAGGTCCTCAATTTATGTCAAATTAGAATAGGAAATAATAGTATAGAATGCCACAATGATGTTTTCTTACAATTGGTGATCAGATTGCCATGATAGTATAGTTGTACCGTCTTTGAACATTGGAGGAGGGGGAGTCGTATTTTTTTGTCTTCTGATGTTTTTCCTCTGAACGTCCTCTTTAGTTTTTATGTTCATTTAGTTAGATACAAGTATCCATTAAGGGAATCTACTACTAAGGTTTTTTTGGGCGGCATTGACATAATCTTTTGTTTTGAACTGTTTGTTTTCAGATGCTTCGTTTGCGGAGTCTTTATACGGGTTGCGTAGAAGAGCAGTAAAAATTAAAATGAAAAAAGATGATCCCCGTTCTGACTCCACAGAAGGAATCCAGCTCTCAGGGTTAGAAAAGAATCAAAGGGTCCTTTCAGTTGTTTTTCTGGTATGCTCCCACATAGATAACATTTCTTCATTGCAAATAGTCTTATTTTGGTGTGAGAGGCGAGATCAAAGCTATTCTACATCTTAATTTAGTTGCAAGATTTGTGACCAACATAGAGGTTAACTGGACGCTTTGTAGCAGCCTTCTTTTTCGGCGATTTCTCTTTTTCAAAATTTTCAGGCTCCAATTGGGGAACCTCATCTACAGCTCCTGTTTCTTGGCTCTTTGAAGCAGCCGACAATCGATCTTCCAAATTTCCACCTTTGTCTTGTGACAGCTCTGTAGGAAGCTCTTCAGCATTAGGCTCCTTTGGGAGGGTTGCAGCCAGGGCATTCAGTAAAATCCAAGGCCAATTGCTTTGCGGCGTCTCTTTACAAATCTGTTGTTTCATAGAAAGCAAAATGTCCTCGTTGCTTTCCCCACACACAAAATCTTCTTCATCTTCCAAAGTTTGCTTGCCATGAATCAAGCAATAGTTGAGCATTTGGATAGCAATATTTTGTCCAGCTTCCGTCACAAGGGATTCGTACGAAATAGAAAATGGAGGAACGACTCTTTTCCTTTTCCTTGCAGCAGCACTAGTGGTGCCATATTTTTTGCACAAGCTTTCTTCTTTGTCAATGCAGTAAGAACACTTGCTCTTCGAAATACAAGAAGAGGGAGTTCCTCCTAAGTTGGTGAAACAGAAGGCAGTTGGGGCATCATCTGGATTATCATTGATAATTTTTTCCAAATCTTTGGTTCTATAATAGAACCATGCCTGCAGAGTAAACTTTACATCAATCTTCTCATCATAACCTATCAATCTGTTATTATCTCAACCAATCAAGTTGAGTAAACCAAAAAAAAAAAAAAAATCAATTAGGAGTTACCTTAAGTATAGATGGAGAGAAGCTCAGAAACGCAGGGCTCGGGCTCGTTTTCCGAGCATCAAGAATCACAAGTTTCCAAATGACATTAGCCCAATTGACTTGCTCAATCTTATTTATATCACAACCAAAAAACATTTGTCTACCATATAAAGCTGAATTTGGGATACGGAAGAAATTCAGTAAGAAGAAATAAGTCAACTTCTTAAGCGATTCTTTGTTTTCCTCAGTAACTGGTATCTTATTGAAAATTTTATCAAGAGTACTTTTCCTGAGTACCTCCTGGATGTTCTTAGGATCCATCGACAACGAAGTCACGAACTTCACGAACGTGAAGTATTCTGGAAGCTCAGACCCAGACCCAACGGACTTCCCTTTATGCTTCACTTCATTGTTCGTTTCCAGCTTAATTCCTAAGCTTTTTTCTGCGTCTTTGCCCTTGGCTTTCATTCCCAGCAAAAATGCAATTTCGTGCTCAGAGAGAACACGCCATTGATTGCCTATCAAAAAGGCATCTTTCTCGCTGTCATATGAATCCAGGATCTTTTTGAGAAGCACATGGTTAGTCTTTCTTCTAGTAGAACCAGCTTTCAGTATTTTATAGAAGATTGAATGTTGCATAAGTTCTGCAGTTTGAATGGGGGGCGATCCTTTAAGTTGCCAGCTGCATCGTTATCCTTACAAGTATTTTAGTTGCCTCGTTATCCTTTAAGTTGCCAGCTGCATCGTTATCCTTTTAAGTTCCCAGAACCAAAACCAGTCTTTGTCAACAAAGACCAGTCCATGTAAACAAAAACAAAAAACGAAAAACAAAAACCAATTATAAATGGAGTATAGCCAATCAGATATATTGACATAACACAATTCCTATGGGCTGGATTGCCCCCCATTCAAACTGTAGAACTTATGCAACATTCAATCTTCTATAAAATACTGAAAGCTGGTTCTACTACAAGAAAGACTAACCATGTACTTCTCAAAAAGATCCTGGATTCATATGACAGCGAGAAAGATGCCTTTTTGATAGGCAATCAATGGCGTACTCTCTCTGAGCACGAAATTGCATTTTTGCTGGGAATAAAAGCCGAGGGCAAAGACGCAGAAAAAAGCTTAGGAATTAAGCTGGAAACGAACAATGAAGTGAAGCATAAAGGGAAGTCCGTTGGGTCTGAGCTTCCAGAATACTTCGTGAAGTTCGTGACTTCGTTGTCGATAGATCCTAAGAACATACAGGAGCTACTCAGGAAAAGTACTCTTGATAAAATTTTCAATAAGATACCAGTTATTGAGGAAAACAAAGAATCGCTTAAGAAGTTGACTTATTTCTTCTTACTAAATTTCTTCCTTATCCCAAATTCAGCTTTATATGGTAGATAAATGTTTTTTGGTTGTGATATAAATAAGATTGAGCAAGTCAATTGGGCTAATGTCATTTGGAAATTTGTGATTCTTGATGCTCGGAACCCGAGCCCTGCGTTTCTGAGCTTCTCTCCATCTATACTTCAGGTAACTCCTAATTGATTTTTTTTTTTGGTTTAATCAACTTGATTGATTGAGATAATAACAGATTGATAGGTTATGATGAGAATATTGATGTAAAGTTTACTGTGCAGGCTTGGTTCTATTATAGAACCAAAGATTTGGAAAAAATTATCAATGATAATCCAGATGATGCCCCAATTGCCTTCTGTTTCACCAACTTAGGAGGAACTCCCTCTTCTTGTATTACGAAGAGCAAGTGTTCTTACTGCATTGACAAAGAAGAAAGCTTGTGCAAAAAATATGGCACCACTAGTGCTGCTGCAAAGAAAAGGAAAAGAGTCGTTCCTCCATTTTCTATTTCGTACGAATCCCTTGTGACGGAAGCTGGACAAAATATTGCTATCCAAATGCTCAACTATTGCTTGATTCATGGCAAGCAAACTTTGGAAGATGAAGAAGATTTTGTGTGTGGGGAAAGCAACGAGGACATTTTGCTTTCTATGAAACAACAGATTTGTAAAGAGACGCCGCAAAGCAATTGGCCTTGGATTTTACTGAATGCCCTGGCTGCAACCCTCCCAAAGGAGCCTAATGCTGAAGAGCTTCCTACAGAGCTGTCACAAGACCGCCAAAGGAGCTGTAGATGAGGTTCCCCAATTGGAGCCTGAAAATTTTGAAAAAGAGAAATCGCCGAAAAAATAGGCTACTACAAAGCGTCCAGTTAACCTCAATAGATTGGGACATGGTCCGGATAATCTAGTTGGCAGGAGATTACGAGACCGCCAAAGGACCTGATCCTTCTCTGTTGTGGCACTGAGCCTTTGATGTAGTAGTGCACTGATACTGGTATTTTGAAGAACTTTAGTTGTTGTAGGCCTTTTGGCAGTGGATTTAAGGTACGCGGGCTATGAAATTTCGTTTTTTAAAAAGGTTTTATAAAAAGTTACCGACTCTAGTCTTACCAAATGACCCCGCATATGAGAATAACTTGAGTTAAGTCAGATAAAAGAACTTGATTTGCGCTGTTAGATAAAAGTAGTACTAGACTATACCAAAAAAAATAAAAGTAGTACTAGAGTTGATTTCTTAGATAAAAGAACTTGGAGTCACAAAAGATGGAGACAAAAGAACTTGAGGGTCTGGGCCGGGTCATATCGGGTTCAGGTTAGGTCGGGTCGCATACCCTTTCGGGGCTGGTCGTTATCGAGTCGGGTCATTTCGTGTCAAGCGATGTGTCGGGTCGGGGTTGGGTCGGTCATTATCTGGTCCGGTTACTTAATCTCATAACTACAATTTTTGACCATTAAATTTAGATTTTAATCTAATATTTGGTTTAATTACTTCATTATCAAGTGAAACGAATCAATCTAAACACAAAATCACTTTCGTTTTGATCAAAATTAAGCTTAATAATTATCTGGTCATCAATTTAATCGGGTCAGTATCGGGTCTGTGTCGGTTTCGGGTCACTGATAATCGGGTCGTGTCGATTTGATGGGGTCGTCTCCTTTGACTGAGACTAGGTTGTCTGATTTTGTGCCGGGTCGGATTGTCGATGATGCTGCTCATCGTAAGTGTGCTAAGTACTGTGATTTGTGCGTGTCAGTAGGTTATTGGGTTATGGTTTCCTGCTCTTCTCTTTCTCATCGTTGGGTGAGTTAGATGCGGATGCTGGGACTTTGCTCTTTTCAAATTTATTTATGTCCATATTTTCTATGGCCGTTTTATTTTATAGTGGTTCTAAATAATTTAATCTACTTAATTTTTTAGTGTTATTTTTTTACACTTTATAATTCATTTGGTCCGATTTTTTGAGTTCACAATTATATTTTAACATATGTTTTGTATTAATATGTGTTATATTAATTGGTGTATGTATATGTAGTTGTAGAGAGGAAAGAAATTAAATCCCCTCAAAATTAGGAGAAAGGTTTAAGAAAGGTTAATTGTTAAATCAAATAAATTACATTCAACAAATTAACAAGTAATTGTAAGGTTTAAGAAAGGTTAATTGTTATTGATGATCATTCAAGCAATACAATATGTCCTTATATAATACAATTACATTGAAGCACAAGAAACGTATCTAGAATATTTACCCTAAACCTAAACTTTGTAAACTAAGGTAATTACACAAGATTTGTAAATAACAAAAGAAGGAAACTAATATACAAGCAATATTATACGAGGAAATAAGGAAAACTAGTTTATATGGTAATATTCCTAACATGCCCCCGCAAGACGGACGACCCAAGAGAGAGAGAGACCGATCTTGGACAGCAGTGAAGTGAAACGTGGTGACGGAAGCGGCTTAGTGAGAGCATCAGCGAGTTGGTCAGCGCCAGAAATATGTTGAACACGAAGTTGACCTTGATGTACTTGTTCACGAACAAAATGAAACGCAAGGGCCAAATGTTTCATTCGAGAATGAAAGACGAGATTAGCAGAATAGTGAGTAGCACTTAGGTTGTCATAGTAGATAACCGGTGGAGCAGAAAATGGAACTCGGAGTTAAGTGAGAAGCGAGCGAAGCCAAGTTAATTCAGCAGAGGTAGTGACGACAGCTCGAAACTCGGCCTCAGTGGAAGAACAAGCTATAGCTCGTTGCTTTTTCGAGGCCCAAGAAATAGCATTACGTCCCAAGTAAGTAATGTAACCCGTTGTAGAGACGTATGAGTCACGGTCCCTAGCCAAGTCAGCATCACAATAAGCGTGAAGTCGAGGTGGCGAGGAACGATACAATTGAAGACCAACATGAGCCGTACCATTCAAATAACGAAGAAGGCGTTTGAGAGCACTCCAATGAAGCTCGGTGGGGCGTTGCATAAACTGAGCAAGTCGATTGACTAAGAACGCAATATCGGGACGAGTAAACGAGAGGTATTGGAGACTGCCCAGAATAGCACGGTAAGTAGTAACATTTGATAGAGCAGGACTCCCATCGTTGTGTATGGGAGGGTGAACAGCTAAAGGTGTGTTAGCGGGTTTCGACTCAAGCATATTGTGGTTGTGCAATAAATCATGGATGTATTTCGATTGTGTCAAAAGGAGACCATGGGGGTTGGGGGTGACTTCTATACCTAAAAAATAAGACAAAGTACCCAGGTCTTTGAGGGCAAAACGGGATGCCAGTGAGGTGATAAATGAGGAGACGTGATGCGGTTCTGAGACTCTGAGCCGGTGACAATTATGTCATCGACATAGACAAGTAAAAACAGGGTGTGTGACGATGTCGTGTATAGAAAGAGAGAAGGATCAGCGAGTGAGGCTGTGAAGCCAAGACCGAATAGGTGTTGCTTTAGTGTCGTGTACCAGGCTCGAGGACTCGAGCATGTTTAAGTCCGTAAATTGCCTTGTTTAGTTTACAGACGTGTGTGGGGTGTTCGGGACTAGTGAAGCCCGGTGGTTGCGACATGTAAACTTCATCAGAAAGATTGCCTTGCAAAAACGCATTATTAATGTCGAGTTGGCGTAGACACCAGAGTAATCAACACCGGCACATTGTAGGAAACCTTTAGCAACCAAGCGAGCTTTGTACTTGTCAATGGTATTATCGGGTTTGTATTTGATATGATAAATCCACTTACACCCAATGACATTGTAGGATGGGTTGTGAGGAACCAGTGTCCAAGTATTATTGTTTTGAAGAGCATCATATTCAGCAGTCATTGGAGCGCGCCACAGAGGATCTTGTACAGAGGATCAACAAGAAGAGCCTGTTTAGTGGTGTTTGGCAGGCGAGAGGGTGGGAGAAGGGTGGCTAGTTTGGCATACTTGGGACTGCTAGTTCTACTTCGGTTTTAAAAATCGTTTTAAATCTTTATTCTCGATTTAAATTCTAAGTTTTTATAAAAGAAATCCGGACTTCAATTTTAAAACCTATAAGTTTGCCAGGCTTTTGTATTATGTTTCACTCCCCTTTTGTTTTTCACTTTTTCTTTTCTATTTTTTTCGCATTTTGAGGTGTGCGTTCACCCATGGACAGTTCTAAAGGATGATTCATGTCAGCCGACCCCAAATCATTTTGGGATTAAGGCTCTGATGTTGTTGTTGTTGTTGTTGTTGTTGTATGGACTGCTAGTTTATTGTGGCCGCCGCCGGAAAAATAACGAGACAAGGTTTTGTACTGTATAGTGTATACTCAAGTTCAAGAAAGTATAGTTGCTTTTCAGTTTTGGTATTTCCTAAAATGTTTAATCACATTGTATACTTAGTTTAAAATAGAAGTCGGTATTCTCTTAGCATTGTAATTTGTATACTTGGTTAAAATAATGAGACAAGGTTTTGTACTGTATACTTAGCATTCTCTTTTTATCTTCAATCACTAATTCAAGATTAAAAATCTGAAAGGGTTCCAATGAGAGAATGGCGGTTCTATTGAGCATATAGGGGGAATTTAGGTGTTTTCCCTATACTTCCATGAAAATGATTCCAAAGAAGGGGTCGATATTTTGGGATAAAGAGGGTAAAATATAAAACATAACTTCACGTGTAATTTGACTATTTGAGCGATGTTTTATGTGTTTGGAATATGATTATTGTCCAAATGGAATTTTTATAGGTTGTGTTGCCATATTTTAAGTCAAAGTTGCATTCTATATATAATAAGGAGAGGGAGTCTGCACTGCATGCGAGTTTATGGGGATCAAGTGATGAAAGATTTGATGATATTGACTACCTAGATACAGCTGGGAGTCCAGTTGATCAAAGTAGAGCTTCAGATGCTGAGCTATCATCAAGAGCACGCATCTTAAGGGGAGCTAAGAAACTTATAGGTGTTTGTTACCCTTTGATACACGCTGGGCATGAAGGTATTTCGTCTTCACTTGTGTTTTCTTCCCCTGTGATCAATAAGCTGTCATTCGCTCTTCGTGTTGTAAAGCCCTTTTTTTCTTTCAGGCCAAGGAGAAGGAAAGGGTCAAATATGAATATTTATGTTTTTTTTAAAGGATATTAATTTTGATTCATTTTACTCGTCTGTGCCTGGATTGTTCGGGGATTGGAAATACATACCTGACATATACAGTGTTCTCTGTTTACCCTGTTTCTTTGTCTCTACTACCACTTCCAAAGTTCCTTCCTTCTCCCTTTATTATTTCTATAATTCAGTCTAAATTGATTAATGAAGTCTAAACAATGTGGGCTGGTGTCTTAATGAATAGGTGCATCGAAGTTGTTTTGCCTATTTACTTTCATCTATTTAACTTTGTTCTTTATTTATTCTCTATACCTTCGGATGTCTCAACGATACAAACAAAAGATGGATGATAAGTGAGAAGTCTCCTCAAAAGTTTGTGGTTATAGCAATATTTGACTGCAATTATGCTACAGCGTCATATTACCATGGATGTATAGTGTATACTTACAATATTGAATTCCTTTTTACTGAGTTTTCAATGGTGTTTGGCTACTTACCCGAGTAAACTGAATTTTTGTGTAGGTGCAACATTTGCTTACCAACTGTTGTATCTATTGGATGCAACCGGCTTCTATTCGCTTGGACTGCAGGCCTTAGGGATCCATGTGTGTCGTGCTACTGGACAGGAACTGGTATTATATTTGCTGAAGTTTTTATCCTAGAAAATAGAGTCCATTTTTTTCTTCTCTTTTCAGATGTTAATGAAATTATTCTTATGTTGAGCTCAATCAATATTATGTCAAGGTAGATGGATGCTTCTTCAAGAATATCGAGGATGAGGAGCCGTGAACGTGAGAGGCTTCGGGGCCCTCCTTGGCTTAAGGTAATTTTCCCCTACGTTCTAGTGCACATGCAGCATGACGACCAAAGACCAGTTTTTTTGATATAATTTATCTCTGGTCAAGATGTGTTTTTTATTCATTAAAATGCAAAAAAAAAAAAAAAAAATTAATAACTTTGTGTCTGAAATGGTATAATCCTTCTTTCTACAAATCTTTTTGCTTCGTTTGTGTGCGGAGTTTGATGAATGTGGGGCCATGGCTCTACTCTCTTTTAACAATTTAGGTTGATACGTGAAACTTAGGTTGAGATGAACGTTTTTCTATAGAAGTAGCTAATGTGGACAATAATACTTTAGCCTGGGCCTGAGAAATCATGTGTCTTTTTGGCACCTCCCCATAGTCCCATACTACTTTTAGATGGGCACACCAATTTGTTCACATGAGAGTTGGTGTCTGCTTGGGTGATTGTGCTGCCCTAATGGCATTAATTAAATGTTTCCTTAGTTTGCATTGTACTTTGTAGATTTTATGTTTGTGTTTGTCAGGAACTCATAATTGGTTGATCCTGAAAAATAAAATGAAAAACTCGTGTTATCTATTATGGGTAGTAAACTATACACACAATGAACTTGCTTATTAATATTTTTTTCGTGTGTGGCATTCCAGAAAATACAGGGAGCATTTCTCACCTCTATGTATGCAGTGCTTGATTATGCGCAAACTGGTTTAATTGCCGCGGTATTCATATTCAAGGTTAGTGTAATCCCACAAACTTCTACCACTGGGGCCTCTTAGTTTATTCCTATTTGCATCGAATCTATTTGAGAACAAAGTGACTACATCTTATTTCTATCTCATTGATGGCATGCTGTAGATGATGGAATGGTGGTACCAGTCTGCTGAGGAGAGAATGTCAGCTCCAACCATCTATCCCCCACCACCTCCGCCTCCAGCCCCAAGAGTGAGTATACTTTTCTCCACTGATTTAGAGCTATGCTGCAAAAATATTTTACTACTAGATTACCTGACCATGTTGGACTCTCAACTTTCGGGGATGGGTATGTCGTTTTTGACACTTGACAATTCTATAGTTTTATACACTTGGGCTCCCTCTTGTGTCGGATACTTCTAAGTAGGGCTGAGCAAAAAATCCGATTATCCAAACTGATCCGATATCCGATTCGAATCCGATCCGATTTTTTGGATATCTGATCCGAAAGTTAAGTATGGTTTGGATATCTGATCCGAAATCTTTGGTTTTGGTTTGGATATGGATATTAGAATTAAAACATTTGGATATCCGATCCGATCCGAAACTATATTTTTCTAGTATAATTTTGAGAAAATAAATTTTATTTGATACAACAACTTAATTAATGTTTAAAATATTAGAGAAATAACTAAGTGGTACTTAAATTTTATGTCGAGAACATTGGAGTAAGAACACTAAAGAAAATCATCACGTAAAACTATGAATATAATCGTGTTTCAAACTTAATTTTAAAGTAAATTCAAAAGTATGGATATCCGGTGGATATCCGCATCCGATTCGATTATTTTGGATACCCGAACATTGGATATCCGGAACATTTGGTTTGGATATTGGATATCTAATTTCAGGATTTTTAATATGGATATCCGATCCGAACTAGGACTTTGGATCGGATACCCGATCCATACTCGCCCTACTTCTAAGTTCTTACTGAATTTGAGTACCATAGATTCCACCTGCCTTTTAAACATGAGACTGAAGATGCAAAAATCTCGTGCCTCCATCATAGACCTGACAAACGGGGGTCACCCCAGTCGGATTCGGGTCAGTTCGGGTTTGCATGAATTCGGGTTGATTCGGGTCATTTCCGGGTTTGTTATTATCGAGTTATTTAGGGATAATGGTCAGTTTGCAACAATGACATTCGGGACGGGTCATACATAATCGGATCAACTCGGGTTGGGGTCGGGCCGGCCAATTTCGCCAGCTCTACTTCCTCATAATTATACATTTGTTTGAATACCGGGGTGCTTAACAATCTCTTCATACAGGTGGCCAAGGAAGGTATTCAATTGCCATCTGATAGAACAATTTGTCCGTTGTGCTCGGAGAAGCGTGCAAATCCCTCTGTTGTAACAGTTTCAGGATACGTCTTCTGTTATGGTTGCATATTTAAGTACATTTCTCAGGTGAGACCCTTGATATCAAGCTGAATAACTCCCTCTTATTCAAGGGATTCTCTACATTTCTTGAAAATATTCCTCACAAAAGAATAAAAACGTAAAGAACGTGTTGAATGGGAGGGAGTATCTGTTTGTCTGTTGTTGTGTCGCCCGTGCCCGTGTAGTATCCTTTGTTTCTTACTTGCCTGCTGTTTCTCTTGCAGTATAAAAGGTGCCCTGTAACACTCATCCCTGCCGAAGTTGAGGACGTTAGAAGGCTTTTCCATGACATGTAGAACTTCTTACCTATTTTACCTTAATATCGTATCAGAACACACCTGAAAATCATTTGTGTATAATATTTGAAAATTTGTTGATTCCCGGCCAATCTGCTAACATGTTGGCTAGTAATCTGGCTTTGGTAAATTTTCTGAACTTTTAGTTAAATTTTTCTTGATTTATTGTCCAGCTGATCAACCGTCCGACACGATATTTGGCCCAAAAAGCCCATGGACCACCCCAAACTAAGCCCGTTGCGAGTTTAGGCCCGGGTATGGGCCAACCTCAAAAATTGCAATAAACACCCCGTCTTTTTTATTTCTCATACCGTCATATTTTGGACTTTTTGGTTTATTTTCTATATTTCTCATGCTATCATACTTCAAAGTGTTGGGGGTGTGTAATTTTGTTGTAAAACAATCTTGTTTATTTGTGGTTGAAATGTTGAATAACATAATCCAGTCAATCCACCCTTAGCAATTTGAATGTTTGGATAAGGAAGACCTGGCAAACAGATCGAGTCGTGTCGTGTTCGTGTCCGTGTCAACTTTAAACGGGTCACAACTACCTCAACCCTAACCCGACCCAATTACATAAACGGGTCATTTGTCTCAACCCTAACCCAACCCATTTAATTTTTCTATAACCCAACCCGACCTGTTTAACCCATTTATCTTTTAGCAGGTCATTTTTAACCCACTTAACCCGTTTAACCCAATAAACTAATAACATAAACTAAGCTTTATAGCCCTACTATCCTAAAAATAACGAATGAAAATGCTTATTTTTAAATTGTTTGATTGGATTATTGATTCAACCCAAATATATTTTGACATTTTTAAGTAAATGGGTTATTCGTGTCGGGTTCGTGTCAAAAGTGCTCAACCCTAACCCGACCCATTTAATTTTCGTGTCGTGTCCGTGTCAACCCAATTACTTAAATGGGTCACAACGTCTTAACCCTAACCTGATAACTTCGTGTCGGGTTCGTGTCGTGTTTTCGTGTCGTGTCAATAATTGCCACCTCTAGATAAGGTACTGATTTTGTCTTTCGTGAAATGAATAAGCAGAATACCAAATGTATCACAAATTATTGTATGAGACTGTCTTATAGCATAAGACCAGCCCATAATCCAAAAGCCCAAACAATTACTTAAAGCTCCCTTTTTTAATCAAATAACCAAAAGTCCTTAATATACTTGTAAAAAAAATATTTTATTTTGATAACTTAAAATTTTATATTAATAAATTGTATATTTAAATATGTTAGTTTTTATCATAAAATGTCGTGTTGTTAAAATAAAAATAGAATACTAATTAACTTAGAGGTGTTATTTTTGGGCTTATCTCCTTTGGGTCAGTCCTATGCTATAGAACGGTCCTATAGCAGAGTTTCTACAAATGTATAATTGTATCACTATGCGCCAAAAATCCCCAATTTGGCTCGAAAGCCGTTGCAACCTGATGGGGCTTGGTTTTGGGTCAGAACAGCAAGCCCGAATATTAAGCCTGGACTACTATTTAGGCTATTTTTTTAGGGGCATACCGGCACCCCCAAATGTCTGCCGTTGCTACTCAAATTTTGCGTGGCCGCTTTATCTGACCTGAGAAATTTTCTACGTGATTTCCGGGGAATTTTGTTCCGGGTTCCTGGAATCCGAAAAAACCGTGTATTATACACTTCAATTTGAGCCGTTCGCGAGGTCGTACCGGACCCAGTCTCTTTTTCTCCCGGTTTTTCAATCACGCGTCCGAGGTCATTTCAGGAGTTAACTTATTCGATTCAGCCTCTAATAACGATCATTAAACGAGCATTAATCCATTTTTCACGATTATCCGAGGTTTGACGTATGCTAGTTATGGCATACCGGCACCACCAAATGTCTTCCGTTGCTACTCAAATTTTGCGTGGCCGCTAAATCTGACCCGAGAAACTTTCTATGTAATTTCCGGAGAATTTTGTTTCGGGACCCCGGAATCCCGAAAAACCGTGTATTATACACTTCAATTTCAGTCGTTCGGAAGGTCGTACCGGACCCTGTTTCTTTTTCTCCTTGTTTTTCAATCATGCTCCGAGCTCATTTCATGAATCAACCTGTTCGATTTCAGCCTCAAATAACGAGCTTTAACACATTTTTCACGATAATCCGAGTTTTGGCGAATGCTGGTTTGTGGCACACCGGCACCCTCAAATGTCTTCCGTTGGTGCTCAAACTTTGCGTGGCCGCTTTATCTAACCCGAGGAACTTTCTATGTGATTTCCGGAGAATTTTGTCCCGGGAACCCGGAGTCCCGAAAACCCGTGTATTATGCACTTCAATTTCAGCCCTTCGGAAACTCATACCGGACCCTATTTCTTTTTCACCCTGTTTTTCAATCACGCGTCCGAGCTCATTTCAGGAATCAACCTGTTCGATTTCAGCCTCAAATAACGAGCTTTAACACATTTTTCACGATAATCCGAGTTTCGGCGAGTGCTGGTTTGTGGCACACCGGGACCCCCAAATGTCTTCCGTTGGTGTTCAAACTTTGCGTGGCCGCTTTATCTGACCCGGGGAACTTTCTATGTGATTTCCGAAAAATTTTGTTCCGGGACCCCGAAATCCCGAAAAACCGTGTGGCGTCTATTATATACTTCAATTTCAGCCGTTCGAAAGGTCGTACCGGACCCTGTTTATTTTTCTCCCTGATTTTCAATCACGCGTCCGAGCTCATTTCAGGAATCAACCTGTTCGATTTCAGCGTCAAATAACGAGCTTTAACACATTTTCAACGATAATCCAAGTTTCGGCGAATGCTGGTTTGTGGCACACCGGCACCCCCAAATGTCTTCCGTTGGTGCTCAAACTTTGCGTGACCGCTTTATGTGACCCGAGGAACTTTCTATGTGATATCCGGAGAATTTTGTTCCGGGACCCCGGAATTCCGAAAAACCGTGTATTATACACTTCAATTTCAGCCGTTCGGAATGTCGTACCGGACCTTGTTTCTTTTTCTCTCTGTTTTTCAATCACGCGTCCGAGCTCATTTCAGGGATCAACCCCTTCGATTTCAGCCTCAAATAACGAGCTTTAACACATTTTTCACGATAATCCGAGTTTCAAATAATCTTTGGTTTGTACCTAAGCACCCCCAAATGTCTTCCGTTGGTGCTCAAACTTTGCGTGGCCGCTTTATCTGACCCGATGAACTTTTTATGTGATTTCCGGAGAATTTTGTTCCGGGACCCCGGAATCCCGAAAAACCGTGTATTAATGTATTATACACTTCAATTTCAACCGTTCGGAAGGTCGTACCGGACCCTGTTTCTTTTTCTCCTTGTTTTTCAATCACGCGTCCGAGCTCATTTCAGGAATCAACCTGTTCGATTTCAGCCTCAAAAAACGAGCTTTAACACATTTTTCACGATAATCCGAGTTTCGCGAATGCTTGCCAGGCCAGGCACACACCGGCACCCCAAATGTCTTCCGTTGGTGCTCAAACTTTGCGTAGCCGCTTTATCTGACCCGAGGAACTTTCTATGTGATTTTCGGAGAATTTTTTTCCGAGAATTATACACTTCAATTTCAGCCGATCGGAAGGTCGTATTGGACCCTTTTTCTTTTTCTCCCTGTTTTTCAATCACGCGTCCGAGCTCATTTCAGGAATCAACATGTTCGATTTCAGCCTCAAATAACGAGCTTTAACACATTTTTCACGATAATCCGAGTTTCGGCGAATGTCGGTTTATGGCACACCGGCACCCCCAAATGTCTTCCGTTAGTGCTCAAACTTTGCGTAGCCGCTTTATCTGACCCGAGGAACTTTCTATGTGATTTTCGGAGAATTTTTTTCCGAGAATTATACACTTCAATTTCAGCCGATCGGAAGGTCGTACTGGACCCTTTTTCTTTTTCTCCCAGTTTTTCAATCACGCGTCCGAGCTCATTTCAGGAATCAACCTGTTCGATTTCAGCCTCAAATAACGAGCTTTAACACATTTTTCACGATAATCCGAGTTTCGGCGAATGCTGGTTTGTGGCACACCGGCACCCCCACATGTCTTCAGTTGGTGCTCAAAATTTGCGTGGCCGCTTTATCTAACCCGAGGAACTTTCTATGTGATTTCCATAGAATTTTGTTCCGGGACCTTGGAATCCCGAAAAACCGTGTATTATACACTTCAATTTCAGCCGTTCGGAAGGTCGTACCGGACCCTGTTTCTTTTTCCCCCTGTTTTTCAATCACGCGTTAGAGCTCATTTCAGGAATCAACCTATTCGATTTTAGCCTCAAATAACGAGCTTTAACACATTTTTCACGATAATCCGAGTGTCGGCGAATGCTGGTTTGTGGCACACAGGCACCCCCAAATGTCTTCCGTTGGTGCTCAAACTTTGCGTGGCCGCTTTATCTGACCCGATGAACTTTTTATGTGATTTCCGGAGAATTTTGTTCCAGGACCCCGGAATCCCGAAAAACCGTGTATGATACACTTCAATTTCAGCCGTTCGGAAGGTCGTACCGGCCCCTGTTTATTTTTCTCCCTGTTTTTCAATCACGCGCCCGAGCTCATTTCAGGAATCAACCTGTTCGATTTCAGCCTCAAATAACGAGCTTTAACACATTTTTCACGATAATCCGAGTCTCGGCGAATACTAGTTTGTGGCACACCGGCACCCCCAAATGTATTCCGTTGGTGCTCAAACTTTGCGTGGCCGCTTAATCTGAGCCGAGGAACTTTCTATTTGATTTTCGGAGAATTTTGTTCCGGGACCCCGGTATCCCGAAAAACCGTATATTATACACTTCAATTTCAGCCGTTCGGAAGGTCGTACCGGTCCCTGTTTCTTTTTCTCCCTGTTTTTCAATCATGCGTCTAAGCTCATTTCAGGAATCAACCTGTTCGATTTCATCCTCAAATAACGAGCTTTAACACATTTTTCATGATAATCCGAGTTTCGGCGAATGCTGGTTTATGGCACACCGGCACCTCCAAATGTCTTCCGTTGGTGCTCAAAACTTGCGTGGCCGCTTTATCTGACCCGAGGAACTTTCTATGTGATTTCCGGAGAATTTTGTTCCGGGACACCGGAATCCCGAAAAACCGTGTATTATACACTTCAATTTCAACCGTTCGGAAGGTCGCATCGGACCCTGTTTCTTTTTCTCCCTGTTTTTCAATCACGCGTCCGAGCTCATTTCAGGAATCAACATGTTCGATTTCAGCCTCAAATAACGAGCTTTAACACATTTTTCACGATAATCCGAGTTTCGGCGAATGTCGGTTTGTGGCACACCAGCACCCCCAAATGTCTTCAGTTGGTGCTCAAACTTTGCGTAGCCGCTTTATCTGACCCGAGGAACTTTCTATGGGATTTTCGGAGCATTTTTTCCCGAGAATTATACACTTCAATTTCAGCCGATCGGAAGGTCGTACTGGACCCTTTTTTTTCTCCCTGTTTTTCAATCACGCGTCCGAGCTCATTTCAGGAATCAACCTGTTCGATTTCAGCCTCAAATAACGAGCTTTAACACATTTTTCACGATAATCCGAGTTTCGGCGAATGCTGGTTTGTGGCACACCGGCACCCCCACATGTCTTCCGTTGGTGCTCAAAATTTGCGTGGCCGCTTTATCTAACCCGAGGAACTTTCTATGTGATTTCAATAGAATTTTGTTCCGGGACCTCGGAATCCCGAAAAACCGTGTATTATACACTTCAATTTCAGCCGTTCGGAAGGTCGTACCGGACCCTGTTTCTTTTTCCCCCTGTTTTTCAATCACGCGTTTGAGCTCATTTCAGGAATCAACCTATTCGATTTTAGCCTCAAATAACGAGCTTTAACACATTTTTCACGATAATCCGAGTGTCGGCGAATGCTGGTTTGTGGCACACAGGCACCCCCAAATGTCTTCCGTTGGTGCTCAAACTATGCGTCGCCGCTTTATCTAACCCGAGAAACTTTCTATGTGATTTCCGGAGAATTTTGTTCCGGGACCCCGGAATCCCGAAAAACCGTGTATTATACACTTCAATTTCAACCGTTCGGAAGGTCGTACCGGACCCTGTTTCTTTTTCTCCCTGTTTTTCAATCACGCGTCCAAGCTCATTTCAGGAATCAACCTGTTCGATTTCAGCCTCAAATAACGAGCTTTAACACATTTTTCACGATAATCCGAGTTTCGGCGAATGCTGGTTTGTGGCACACCGGCACCCCCAAATGTCTTCCGTTAGTGCTCAAACTTTGCGTGGCCGCTTTATCTGACCCGAGGAACTTTCTTTATGATTTCCGTAGAATTTTGTTCCGGGACCCCGGAATCCCGAAAAACCGTGTATTATACACTTCAATTTCAGCCGCTCGGAAGGTCAAACCGGACCCTATTTCTTTTTCTCCCTGTTTTTCAATCACGCGTCCGAGCTCATTTCGGGAATCAACCTGTTCGATTTCAGCCTCAAATAACGAGCTTTAACACATTTTTCACGATAATCCGAGTTTCGGCGAATGCTGGTTTGTGGCACACAGGTACCCCCAAATGTCTTCCGTTGGTGCTCAAACTATGCGTCGCCGCTTTATCTAACCCGAGGAACTTTCTATGTGATTTCCGGAGAATTTTGTTCCGGGGCCCCGGAATCCCGAAAAACCGTGTATTATACACTTCAGTTTCAGCCGTTCGGGAGGTCGTACCGGACCCGGTTTCTTTTTCTCCCTGTTTTTCAATCACGCGTCCGAGCTCATTTCAGGAATCAACCTGTTCGATTTCAGCCTGAGATAACGAGCTTTAACACATTTTTAACGATAATCCGAGTTTCGGCAAATGCTGGTTTGTGGCACACCGGCACCCCCAAATGTCTTCCGTTGGTGTTCAAACTTTGCGTGGCCACTTTATCTGACCCGAGGAACTTTCTATGTGATTTCCGGAGAATTTTGTTCCGGGACCCCGGAATCCCGAAAAAACGTGTATTTTACACTTCAATTTCAGCCGTTCGGAAGGTCGTACCGGACCCTGTTTCTTTTTCTCCCTGTTTTTCAATCACGCGTCCGAGCTCATTTCAGAAATCAACCTGTTCGGTTTCAACCTCAAATAACGAGTTTTAACACATTTTTCACGATAATCCGATTTCGGCGAATGCTAGTTTGTGTCACACCAGCACCCCCAAATGTCTTCCGTTGGTGCCCACACTTTGCGTGGCCGCTTTATCTGACCCGGGGAACTTTTTATGTGATTTCCGGAGAATTTTGTTCCGGGACCCCGGAATCCCGAAAACCGTGTATTATACACATCAATTTCAGCCGTTCGGGAGGTCGTACCGGACCCGGTTTCTTTTTCTCCCTCTTTTTCAATCACGCGTCCTACCTCATTTCAGAAATCAACCTGTTCGATTTCAGCCTCAAATAACGAGCTTTAACACATTTTTCACGATAATCCGAGTTTCGGCGAATGCTGGTTTGTGGCACACATGCACCCCCAAATGTCTTCCGTTGGTGCTCAAACTTTGCGTGGCCGCTTAACCTGACCCGAGGAACTTTCTATGTGATTTCCGGAGAATTTTGTTCCGGGTCCCCGGAATCCCGAAAAACCGTGTATTATACACTTCAATTTCAGCCGTTCGGAAGGTCGTACCGGACCCTGTTTCTTTTTCTCCCTGTTTTTCAATCACGCGTCCGAACTCATTTCAGGAATCAACCTGTTCGATTTCAGCCTCAAATAACGAGCTTTAACACATTTTTCACGATAATCCGATTTCGACGAATGCTAGTTTGTGTCACCCCAGCACCCCCAAATGTCTTCCGTTGGTGCCCAAACTTTTCGTGGCCGCTTTATCTGACCCGAGGAACTTTCTATGTCATTTCCGGAGAATTTTGTTCCGGGACCCCGGAATCCCGAAAACCGTGTATTATACACTTCAATTTCAGCCGTTCGGGAGGTCGTACCGAACCCGGTTTCTTTTTCTCCCTGTTTTTCAATCACGCGTCCTACCTCATTTCAGAAGTTAACCTGTTCGATTTCATCCTCAAATAACGAGCTTTAACGCATTTTTCACGATAATACGAGTTTCGGCGAATGGTGGTTTCTGGGACACCGGCACCCCCAAATGTCTTCCGTTGGTGCTCAAATTTTGCGTGGCCACTTTATCTGACCCCAGGAACTTTCTATGCGATTTCCGGAGAATTTTGTTCCGGGACCCCGGAATCCCGAAAAACCGTGTATTATACACTTCAATTTCAGCCGTTTGCGAGGTCGTACCGGACCCGGTTTCTTTTTCTCCCTGTTTTTCAATCACGCGTTCTACCTCATTTCAGGAGTTAACCTGTTCGATTTCAGCCTCAAATAACGAGCTTTAACGCATTTTTCACGATAATCCGAGTTTCGGCGAATGCTGGTTTCTGGCACACCGGCACCCCAAATGTCTTCCGTTGGTGCTCAAATTTTGCGTGGCCGCTTTATCTGACCCCAGGAACTTTCTATGCGATTTCCGGAGAATTTTGTTCCGGGACCCCGGAATCCCGAAAAACCGTGTATTATATACACTTCAATTTCAGCCGTTCGGGAGGTCGTAACGGATCCGGTTTCTTTTTCTCCCTGTTTTTGAATCACGCGTCCTACCTCATTTCAGGAGTTAACTTGTTCGATTTCAGCCTCAAATAACGAGTTTTAACGCATTTTTCACGATAATCCGAGTTTCGGCGGATGCTGGTTTCTGGCACACCGGCACCCCCAAATGTCTTCCGTTGGTGCTCAAATTTTGCGTGGCCGCTTTATCTGACCCCAGGAACTTTCTATGCGATTTCCGGTGAATTTTGTTCCGGGACCCCGGAATCCCGAAAAACCGTGTATTATACACTTCAATTTCAGCCGTTCGGGAGGTTGTACCGGACCCAGTTTCTTTTTCTCCTTGTTTTTCATTCACGCGTCCTACCTCATTTCAGGAGTTAACCTGTTCGATTTCAGCCTCAAATAACGAGCTTTAAAGCATTTTTCACGATAATCCGAGTTTCGGCGAATGCTGGTTTCTGGCACACCGGCACCCCCAAATGTCTTCCGTTGGTGCTCAAATTTTGCGTGGCCGCTTTATCTGACCCCAGGAAATTTCTATGCGATTTCCGGAGAATTTTGTTCCGGGACCCCTGGAATCCCGAAAAACCGTGTATTATACACTTCAATTTGAGCCGTTCGGGAGGTTGTACCGGACCCGCTTTCTTTTTCTCCTTGTTTTTCATTCACGCGTCCTACCTCATTTCAGAGTTAACCTGTCGATTTCACCTCAAATAACGAGCTTTAAAGCATTTTTCACGATAATCCGAGTTTCGGCGAATCTTTGGTTTTCGCACACCGGCACCCCCAAATGTCTTCCGTTGGTGCTCAAATTTTGCGTGGCCGCTTTATCTGACCCCAGGAACTTTCTATGCGATTTCCGGAGAATTTTGTTCCGGGACTCTGGAATCCCGAAAAACCGTGTATTATATACATTCAATTTCAGCCGTTCGGGAGGTCGTATCGGACTGGATTCTTTTTCTCCCTGTTTTTCAAACACGCGTCGTACCTCATTTCAGGAGTTAACCTGTTCTATTTCAGCCTCAAATAACGAGCTTTAACGCATTTTTCACGATAATCCGAGTTTCGGGAATGCTGGTTTCAGGCACACCGGCACCCCCAAATGTCTTCCGTTGGTGCTCAAATTTTGCGTGTCCGTTTTATCTGACCCCAGGAACTTTCTATGCGATTTCCGGAGAATTTTGTTCCGGGACCCCGGAATCCCGAAAAACCGTGTATACACTTCAATTTCAGCCGTTCGGAAGGTCATACCGGACCCAGTTTCTTTTTCTCCTTGTTTTTCAATCACGCGTTCTACCTCATTTCAGGAGTTAACCTGTTCGATTTCAACCTCAAATAAGGAGCTTTAACGCATTTTTCACGACAATCCGAGTTTCGGTGAATGCTGGTTTCTGGCACACCGGCACCCCCAAATGTCTTCCGTTGGTGCTCAAATTTTGCGTGGCCGCTTTATCTGACCCCAGAAACTTTCTATGCGATTTCCGGAAAATTTTGTTCCGGGACTCTGGAATCCCGAAAAACCGTGTATTATATATTTCAATTTCAGCCGTTCGGGAGGTCGTATCGGACCTGGTTTCTTTTTCTCCCTGTTTTTCAATCACGCGTCCTACCTCATTTCAGGAGTTAACCTGTTCGATTTCAGCATCAAATAACGAGCTTTAACGCATTTTTCACGATAATCCGAGTTTCGGCGAATGCTGGTTTCAGGCACACCGGCACCCACAAATGTCTTCCGTTGGTGCTCAAATTTTGCATGGCCGCTTTATCTGACCCCAAGAACTTTCTATGCGATTTCCGGAGAATTTTGTTCCGCGACCCCGGAATCCCGAAAACCGTGTATTATATTATACACTTCAATTTCAGCCGTTTGGGAGGTCGTACCGGACCCGGTTTCTTTTTCTCCCTGTTTTTCAATCACGCGTCCCACCTCATTTCAGGAGTTAACCTGTTCGATTTCAGCCTCAAATAACGAGCTTTAACGCATTTTTCACGATAATCCGAGTTTCGGCGAATGCTGGTTTCAGGCACACCGGCACCCCCAAATGTCTTCCGTTGGTGCTCAAATTTTGGGTGGCCGCTTTATCTGACCCCAGGAACTTTCTATGCGATTTCCGGAGAATTTTGTTCCGGGATCCCGGAATCTTGAAAAACCGTGTATTATATATACACTTCAATTTCAGCCGTTCGGGAGGTCGTACCGGACCCGGTTTCTTTTTCTCCCTGTTTTTCAATCACGCGTCCTACCTCATTTCAGGAGTTAACCTATTCGATTTCAACCTGAAATAACGAGCTTTAACGCATTTTTCACGATAATCCGAATTTCGGCGAATGCTGGTTTCTGGCACACCGGCACCCCCAAATGTTTTCCGTTGGTGCTCAAATTTTGCGTGGCCGCTTTATCTGACCCCTGGAACTTTCTATGCGATTTCCGGAGAATTTTGTTCCGGGACCCCGGAATCCCGAAAAACCGTGTATTATATACACTTCAATTTTAGCCGTTCGGGAGGTCGTGCCGGACCCGGTTTCTTTTTCTCCCTGTTTTTTAATCACGCGTCCTACCTCATTTCAGGAGTTAACCTGTTCGATTTCAGCCTCAAATAACGAGCTTAAACGCATTTTTCACGATAATCCGAGTTTCGGCGAATGCTGGTTTCTGGCTCACCGGCACCCCCAAATGTCTTCCGTTAGTGCTCAAATTTTGCATGGCCGCTTTATCTGACCCCAGGAACTTTCTATGCGATTTCCGGAGAATTTTGTTCCGGGACCTCGGAATCCAGAAAAACCGTTTATTATACACTTCAATTTCAGCCGTTCGGGAGGTCGTACTGGACCCGGTTTATTTTTCTCCCTGTTTTTCAATCACGCGTCCTACCTCAATTCAGGAGTCAACCTGTTCGATTTCAGCCTCAAATAACGAGCTTTAACGCATTTTTCACGATAATCCGAGTTCGGCGAATGCTGGTTTGTGGCACACCGGCACCCCAAATGTCTTCCGTTGGTGCTCAAATTTTACATGGCCGCTTTATCTGACCCGAGGAACTTTCCATGGGTATTCCGGAGAATTTTTTTCCGGGACCCCGGAATCCCGAAAAATCGTGTATTATATACACTTCAATTTCAGCCGTTCGGGAGGTCGTACCGGACCCGATTTCTTTTTCTCCCTGTTTTTCAATCTACGCGCCCTACATCATTTCAGGAGTTAACTTGTTCGATTTCAGCCTCAAATAACGAGCTTTAACGCATTTTTCACGATAATCCGAGTTTCGACGAATGCTGGTTTCTGGCATACCGACACCCCCAAATGTCTTCCGTTGGTGCTCAAATTTTGCGTGGCCGCTTTATCTGACCTCAGGAACTTTCTATGCGATTTCTGGAGAATTTTGTTCCGGGACCCAGGAATCCGAAAACCGTGTATATATACACTTCAATTTCACTGCTCGAGGTCGTGCGGACCCGGTTTATTTTTCTCCTGTTTTTCAATCACGTGTCCTACCTCATTTCAGAGTCAACCTTTGTTCGATTTCACCTCAAATAACGAGCTTTAACGCACTTTTCACAATAATCCGAGTTTCGGCGAATGCTGGTTTCTGGCACACCGGCATCCCCAAATGTCTTGCGTTGGTGCTCAAATTTTGCGTGGCCGCTTTATCTGAACCCAGGAACTTTCTATGCGATTTCCGAAGAATTTTGTTCCGGGACCCCGGAATCCCGAAAAACCGTGTATTATACACTTCAATTTCACTAGTTTGGGAGGTCGTCTGCTGACCCGGTTTCTTTTTCTCCCCGTTTTTCAATCACGCGTCCTACCTCATTTCAGGAGTTAACCTGTTCGATTTCAGCCTCAAATAACGAGCTTTAACGCATTTTTCACGATAATCCGAGTTTCGGCGAATGTTGGTTTCAGGCACACCGGCACCCCCAAATGTCTTCCGTTGGTGCTCAAATTTTGGGTGACCGCTTTATCTGACCCCAGGAACTTTCTATGCAATTTCCGGAAAATTTTGTTCCGGGACCCCGGAATCTTGAAAAACCGTGTATTATATATACACTTCAATTTCAGCTGTTCGGGAGGTCGTACCGGACCCGGTTTCTTTTTCTCCCTGTTTTTCAATCACGCGTCCTACCTCATTTCAGGAGTTAACCTATTCGATTTCAACCTGAAATAACGAGCTTTAACGCATTTTTCACGATAATCCGAGTTTCGGCGAATCTTGGTTTTCGCACACCGCACCCCCAAATGTCTTCCGTTGGTGCTCAAATTTTGCGTGGCCGCTTTATCTGACCCCTGGAACTTTCTATGCGATTTCCGGAGAATTTTGTTCCGGGACCCCGGAATCCCGAAAAACCGTGTATTATACACTTCAATTTTAGCCGTTCGGGAGGTCGAGCCGGACCCGGTTTCTTTTTCTCCCTGTTTTTTAATCACGCGTCCTACCTCATTTCAGGAGTTAACCTGTTCGATTTCAGCCTCAAATAACGAGCTTAAACGCATTTTTCACGATAATCCGAGTTTCGGCGAATGCTGGTTTCTGGCTCACCGGCACCCCCAAATGTCTTCCGTTAGTGCTCAAATTTTGCATGGCCGCTTTATCTGACCCCAAGAACTTTCTTTGCGATTTCCGGAGAATTTTGTTCCGGGACCTCGGAATCCAGAAAAACCGTTTATTATACACTTCAATTTCAGCCGTTCGAGAGGTCGTACTGAACCCGGTTTATTTTTCTCTCTGTTTTTCAATCACGCGTCCTACCTCAATTCAGGAGTCAACCTGTTCGATTTCAGCCTCAAATAACGAGCTTTAACGCATTTTTCACGATAATCCGAGTTCGGCGAATGCTGGTTTGTGGCACACCGGCACCCCAAATGTCTTCCGTTGGTGCTCAAATTTTACATGGCCGCTTTATCTGACCCGAGGAACTTTCCATGGGTATTCCGGAGAATTTATTTCCGGGACCCCGGAATCCCGAAAAACCGTGTATTATACACTTCAATTTCAAATGCTTCGGAGGTCGTCTGACCCGATTTCTTTTTCTCCCTGTTTTTCAATCTACGCGCCCTACATCATTTCAGGAGTTAACTTGTTCGATTTCAGCCTCAAATAACGAGCTTTAACGCATTTTTCACGATAATCCGAGTTTCGACGAATGCTGGTTTCTGGCATACCGGCACCCCCAAATGTCTTCCGTTGGTGCTCAAATTTTGCGTGGCCGCTTTATCTGACCTCAGGAACTTTCTATGCGATTTCTGGAGAATTTTGTTCCGGGACCCCGGAATCCCGAAAAACCGTGTATTATACACTTCAATTTCAGCTGTTCGGGAGGTCGTACCGGACACAGTTTATTTTTCTCCCTGTTTTTCAATCACGTGTCCTACCTCATTTCAGGAGTCAACCTGTTCGATTTCAGCCTCAAATAACGAGCTTTAACGCACTTTTCACAATAATCCGAGTTTCGGCGAATGCTGGTTTCTGGCACACCGGCATCCCCAAATGTCTTGCGTTGGTGCTCAAATTTTGCGTGGCCGCTTTATCTGACCCCAGGAACTTTCTATGCGATTTCCGGAAAATTTTGTTCCGGGACCCCGGAATCCCGGAAAACCGTGTATTATACACTTCAATTTCAGCCGTTAGGGAGGTCGTACCGGACCCGGTTTCTTTTACTCCCCGATTTTCAATCACGCGTCCTACCTCAATTCAGGAGTCAGCCTGTTCGATTTCAGCCTCAAATAACGAGCTTTAGCGCATTTTTCACGATAATCCGAGTTTCGGCGAATGCTGGTTTCTGACACACCGGCACCCCCAAATGTCTTGCGTTGGTGCTCAAATTTTGCGTGGCCGCTTTATCTGACCCCAGGAACTTTCTATGCGATTTCCGCAGAATTTTGTTCCGGGACCCCGAAATCCCGAAAAACCGTGTATTATACACTTCAATTTCAGCCGTTCAAGAGGTCGTACCGGACCTGGTTTCTTTTTCTCCCTTTTTTTCAATCACGCGTCCTACCTCATTTCAGGAGTCAACCTGTTCGATTTCAGCCTCAAATAACGAGCTTTAACGCATTTTTCACGATAATCCGAGTTTCGGCGAATGCTGGTTTCTGGCACACCGGCACCCCCAAATGTCTTCCGTTGGTGCTCAAATTTTGCGTGGCCGCTTTATCTGACCCCAGGAACTTTCTATGCGATTTCCGGAAAATTTTGTTCCGGGACCCCGGAATCCCGAAAAACCGTGTATATACACTTTAATTTCAAATTTCGGGAGGTCGTCGGACCCGGTTTCTTTTCTCCTGTTTTTCAATCACGCGTCCTACCTCATTTCAGAGTCAACCTTTGTTCGATTTCACCTCAAATAACGAGCTTTAACGCATTTTTCACGATAATCCGAGTTTCGGCGAATCTTTGGTTTCTGGCACACCGGCACCCCCAAATGTCTTCCGTTGGTGCTCAAATTTTGCGTGGCCGCTTTATCTGACCCCAGGAACTTTCTATGCGATTTCCGGAGAATTTTGTTCCGGGACCCCGAATCCCGAAAAACCGTGTATTATACACTTCAATTTCGGTAGTTCGGGAGGTCGTCGGGACCCGGTTTCTTTTTCTCCTGTTTTTCAATCACGCGTCCTACCTCATTTCAGGGGTCAACCTGTTCGATTTCAGCCTCAAATAACGAGCTTTAACGCATTTTTCACAATAATCCGAGTTTCGGCGAATGCTGGTTTCTGGCACACCGGCATCCCCAAATGTCTTGTGTTGGTGCTCAAATTTTGCGTGGCCGCTTTATCTGACCCCAGGAACTTTCTATGCGATTTCCGGAGAATTTTGTTCCGGGACCCCGGAATCCCGAAAAACCGTGTATTTATACACTTCAATTTCAAATTTCGGGGGTCGTTTCGACCCGGTTTATTTTTCTCCCGTTTTCAATCACGCGTCCTACCTCAATTCAGAGTCAACCCGTTCGATTTCAGCCTCAAATAACGAGCATTAACGCATTTTTCACGATAATCCGAGTTTTGCGAATCTTTATGTTTCTCGCACACCGCACCCCAAATGTCTTCCGTTGGTGCCCAAACTTTTCGTGGCCGCTTTATCTGACCCGAGGAACTTTCTATGTGATTTCCGGAGAATTTTGTTCCGGGACCCCGGAATCCCGAAAACCGTGTATTATACACTTCAATTTCAGCCGTTCGGGAGGTCGTACCGGACCCGGTTTCTTTTTCTCCCTGTTTTTCAATCACGCGTCCTACCTCATTTCAGGAGTCAACCTGTTCGATTTCAGCCTCAAATAACGAGTTTTAACGCATTTTTCACAATAATCCGAGCTTCGGCGAATGCTGATTTCAGGCACACCGGCACCCCCAAATGTCTTCCGTTGGTGCTCAAATTTTGCGTGGCCGCTTTATCTGACCCCAGGAACTTTCTATGCGATTTCCGCAGAATTTTGTTCCGGGACCCCGGAATCCCGAAACCGTGTATTATACACTTCAATTTCACTGTTCGGGAGGTCGTCACGACCCGGTTTCTTTTTCTCCCTGTTTTTCAATCACGCGTCCTACCTCATTTCAGGAGTTAACCCGTTCGATTTCAGCCTCAAATAACGAGCTTTAACGCATTTTTCACGATAATCCGAGTTTCGCGAATCTTTGGTTTCGCACACCGGCTTCCCTAAATGTCTTCCGTTGGTGCTCAAATTTTGCGTGGCCGCTTTATCGACCCCAGGAACTTTCTATGCGATTTCCGGAGAATTTTGTTCCGGGAACCCGAATCCCGAAAACCGTGTATTATACACTTCAATTTCAAATGTTCGGGAGGTCGTCGACCGGTTTCTATTTCTCCCTGTTTTTCAATCACGCGTCCTACCTCATTTCAGGAGTTAACCTGTTCGATTTCAGCCTCAAATAACGAGCTTTAACGCATTTTTCACAATAATCCGAGTTTCGGCGAATGCTGGTTTCTGGCACACCGGCATCCCCAAATGTCTTGCGTTGGTTCTCAAATCTTGCGTGGCCGCTTTATCTGACCCCAGGAACTTTCTATGCGATTTCCGGAGAATTTTGTTCCGGGACCCCTGAATCCCGAAAACCGTGGATTATACACTTCAATTTCAGCCGTTCGGGAGGTCGTACTGAACCCGGTTTATTTTTCTCCCTGTTTTTCAATCACGCGTCCTACCTCAATTCAGGAGTGAACCTGTTCGATTTCAGCCTCAAATAACGAGTTTTAACCCATTTTTCACGATAATCCGAGTTTCGGCGAATGCTGGTTTCTGGCACACCGGCACCCCCAAATGTCTTCCGTTGGTGCTCAAATTTTGCGTGGCCGCTTTATCTAACCCCAGGAACTTTCTATGCGATTTCCGGAGAATTTTGTTCCGGGACCCCGGAATCCCGAAAAACCGTGTATTATACACTTCAATTTCACCGTTCGGGAGGTCGTTACGGACCCGGTTTCTTTTTCTCCCTGTTTTTCAATCACGCGTCCTACCTCATTTCAGGAGTTAACCCGTTCGATTTCACCTCAAATAACGAGCTTTAACGCATTTTTCACGATAATCCGAGTTTCTGCCGAATGTTTGTTTTGGCACACCGACACCCCCAAATGTCTTCCGTTGGTGCTCAAATTTTGCGTGGCCGCTTTATCTAACCCCAGAACTTTCTATGCGATTTCCGAGAGAATTTTGTTCCGGACCCGAATCCAAAAAACCGTGTATTATAATACACTTCAATTTCAGCTGTTCGGGAGGTCGTACCGGACCCGGTTTCTTTTTCTCCCTGTTTTTCAATCACGCGTCCTACCTCATTTCAGGAGTTAACCTGTTCGATTTCAGCCTCAAATAACGAGCTTTAACGCATTTTTCACGATAATCCGAGTTTCGGCGAATGCTGGTTTTTGGCACACCGGCACCCCCAAATGTCTTCCGTTGGTGCTCAAATTTTGCGTGGCCGCTTTATCTGACCCCAGGAACTTTCTATGCGATTTCCAAAGAATTTTGTTCCGGGACCCCGGAATCCCGAAAAACCGTGTATTATACACTTCAATTCCAGCCGTTCGGGAGGTCGTAACGGACCCGGTTTCTTTTTCTCCCTGTTCTTCAATCACGCGTCCTACCTCATTTCAGGAGTTAACCTGTTCGATTTTAGCCTCAAATAACGAGCTTTAACGCATTTTTCACGATAATCCGAGTTTCGGCGAATGCTGGTTTTTGGCACACCGGCACCCCCAAATGTCTTCCGTTGGTGCTCAAATTTTGCGTGGCCGCTTTATCTGACCCCAGGAACTTTCTATGCGATTTCCGAAGAATTTTGTTCCGGGACCCCGGAATCCCGAAAAACCGTGTATTATACACTTCAATTTCAGCCGTTCGGGAGGTCGTAATACACGGACCCGGTTTCTTTTTCTCCCCGTTTTTCAATCACGCGTCCTACCTCATTTCAGGAGTTAACCTGTTCGATTTCAACCTCAAATAACGAGTTTTAACGCATTTTTCACGATAATCCGAGTTTCGGCGAATGCGGTTTTTGCACACCGCACCCCCAAATGTCTTCCGTTGGTGCTCAAATTTTGCGTGGCCGCTTTATCTCGACCCCAGAACTTTCTATGTGATTTCCGAGAATTTTGTTCCGGACCCTAATCCCGAAAACCGTGTATTATACACTTCAATTTCACTGTCGGGAGGTCGTACGACCCGGTTTCTTTGTCTCCTGTTTTTCAATCACGCGTCCTACCTCATTTCAGGAGTTAACCATTCGATTTCAGCCAAATAACGAGCTTTAACGCATTTTTCACGATAATCCGAGTTTCGGCGAATGCTGGTTTTTGGCACACCGACACCCCCAAATGTCTTCCGTTGGTGCTCAAATTTTGCGTGGCCGCTTTATCTAACCCCAGGAACTTTCTATGCGATTTCCAGAGAATTTTGTTACGGGACCCCGGAATCCCGAAAAACCGTGTATTATAATACACTTCAATTTCAAATTGCCGGGAGGTCGTCGACCCGGTTTCTTTTTCTCCCTTTTTTCAATCACGCGTCCTACCTCATTTCAGGAGTTAACCTGTTCGATTTCAGCCTCAAATAACGAGCTTTAACGCATTTTTCACGATAATCCGAGTTTCGGCGAATGCTGGTTTTTGGCACACCGGCACCCCCAAATGTCTTCCGTTGGTGCTCAAATTTTGCGTGGCCGCTTTATCTGACCCCAGGAACTTTCTATGCGATTTCCAAAGAATTTTGTTCCGGACCCCGAATCCCGAAAACCGTGTATTATACACTTCAATTTCACTGTTCGGGAGGTCGTAACGACCCGGTTTCTTTTTCTCCCCGTTTTTCAATCACGCGTCCTACCTCATTTCAGGAGTTAACCTGTTCGATTTTAGCCTCAAATAACGAGCTTTAACGCATTTTTCACGATAATCCGAGTTTCGCGAATGCTTTGGTTTCGCACACCGGCACCCCCAAATGTCTTCCGTTGGTGCTCAAATTTTGCGTGGCCGCTTTATCTGACCCCAGAACTTTCTATGTGATTTCCGGAGAATTTTGTTCCGGGAACCCGAATCCCGAAAACCGTGTATTATACACTTCAATTTCAAATTGCCGTTCGAGGTCGTACGACCCGGTTTCTTTTTCTCCCTGCTTTTCAATCACGCGTCCTACCTCATTTCAGAGTTAACCTGTTCGATTTCAGCTTCAAATAACGAGCTTTAACGCATTTTTCACGATAATCCGAGTTTCGTCGAATGTTGGTTTCGCACACCGCACCCCCAAATGTCTTCCGTTGGTGCTCAAATTTTGCGTGGCCGCTTTATCTCGACCCCAGAACTTTCTATGCGATTTCCGAGAATTTTGTTCCGGACACCGAATCCCGAAAACCGTGTATTATACACTTCAATTTCACTTTCGGGAGGTCGTACGGGACCCGGTTTCTTTTTCTCCCCGTTTTTCAATCACGCGTCCTACCTCATTTCAGAGTTAACCCGTTCGATTTCACCAAATAACGAGCTTTAACGCATTTTTCACGATAATCCGAGTTTCGCGAATGTCGGTTTCTCGCACACCGCACCCCAAATGTCTTCCGTTGGTGCTCAAATTTTGCGTGGCCGCTTTATCTGACCCCAGAACTTTCTATGCGATTTCCGGAGAATTTTGTTCCGGACCCCTAATCCCGAAAACCGTGTATTATACACTTCAATTTCAAATGCTCGGGAGGTCGACGACCCGGCTTTTTCTCCCGTTTTTCAATCACGCGTCCTACCTCATTTCAGGAGTTAACCCGTTCGATTTCAAATTTCAAATAACGAGTTTTAACGCATTTTTCACGATAATCCGAGTTTCGCGAATGCTGGTTTTTGCACACCGCACTCCCAAATGTCTTCCGTTGGTGCTCAAATTTTGCGTGGCCGCTTTATCTCGACCCCAGGAACTTTCTATGCGATTTCCGAGAATTTTGTTCCGGACCCCTAATCCCGAAAACCGTGTATTATACACTTCAATTTCACCTGCTCGGGAGGTCGTATCGACCCGGTTTCTTTTTCTCCCCTGTTTTTCAATCACGCGTCCTACCTCATTTCAGGAGTTAACCCGTTCGATTTCAGCCTCAAATAACGAGCTTTAACGCATTTTTCACGATAATCCGAGTTTCGCGAATGCCGGTTTTTGGCACACCGCACACCCCAAATGTCTTCCGTTGGTGCTCAAATTTTGCGTGGCCGCTTTATCTCGACCCCAGAACTTTCTATGCGATTTCCGAGAATTTTGTTCCGGACCCTAATCCCGAAAACCGTGTATTATACACTTCAATTTCACTGCTCGAGGTCGTACGACCCGGTTTCTTTTTCTCCCCGTTTTTCAATCACGCGTCCTACCTCATTTCAGAGTTAACCTGTTCGATTTCAGTCCCAAATAACGAGCTTTAACGCATTTTTCACGATAATCCGAGTTTCTGCGAATGCCGGTTTTCGCACACCGCACCCCCAAATGTCTTCCGTTGGTGCTCAAATTTTGCGTGGCCGCTTTATCTCGACCCCAGAACTTTCTATGCGATTTCCGAGAATTTTGTTCCGGACCCCGAATCCCGAAAACCGTGTATTATACACTTCAATTTCAAATGCTCGAGGTCGTACACGACCCGGTTTTTTTTCTCCCGTTTTTCAATCACGCGTCCTACCTCATTTCAGAGTTAACCCGTTCGATTTCAAATTTCAAATAACGAGTTTTAACGCATTTTTCACGATAATCCGAGTTTCGCGAATGCCGGTTTTTGGCACACCGCACCCCCAAATGTCTTCCGTTGGTGCTCAAATTTTGCGTGGCCGCTTTATCTGACCCCAGAACTTTCTATGTGATTTCCGGAGAATTTTGTTTCGGGACCCCGAATCCCGAAAAACCGTGTATTATACACTTCAATTTCAAATGCTCGGGAGGTCGACCGACCCGGTTTTTTTTCTCCCTGTTTTTCAATCACGCGTCCTACCTCATTTCAGGAGTTAACCTGTTCGATTTCAAACTCAAATAACGAGCTTTAACGCATTTTTCACGATAATCCGAGTTTCGGCGAATGTTGGTTTGTTGCACACCGCACCCCCAAATGTCTTCCGTTGGTGCTCAAATTTTGCGTGGCCGCTTTATCCGACCCCATGAACTTTCTATGCGATTTCCGGAGAATTTTGTTCCGGACCCCCGAATCCCGAAAACCGTGTATTATACACTTCAATTTCAAATGCTCGGGAGGTCGTACGACCCGGTTTTTTTCCCCTGTTTTTCAATCACGCGTCCTACCTCATTTCAGGAGTTAACCTGTTCGATTTCAGATTCAAATAACGAGTTTTAACGCATTTTTCACGATAATCCGAGTTTCGCGAATGCCGGTTTCTGCACACCGCACCCCCAAATGTCTTCCGTTGGTGCTCAAATTTTGCGTGGCCGCTTTATCTCGACCCCAGAACTTTCTATGCGATTTCCGAGAATTTTGTTCCGGACCCCGAATCCCGAAAACCGTGTATTATACACTTCAATTTCAAATGCTCGGGAGGTCGACGACCCGGTTTTTTTTCTCCCCGTTTTTCAATCACGCGTCCTACCTCATTTCAGGAGTTAACCTGTTCGATTTCACCAAATAACGAGCTTTAACGCATTTTTCACGATAATCCGAGTTTCGCGAATGTTGGTTTTCGCACACCGCACCCCAAATGTCTTCCGTTGGTGCTCAAATTTTGCGTGGCCGCTTTATCTAACCCCAGAACTTTCTATGCGATTTCCGAGAATTTTGTTCCGGGACCCCTAATCCCGAAAACCGTGTATTATACACTTCAATTTCAAATTGCTCGAGGTCGTACGACCCGGTTTTTTTTCTCCCCGTTTTTCAATCACGCGTCCTACCTCATTTCAGAGTTAACCTGTTCGATTTCACCAAATAACGAGCTTTAACGCATTTTTCACGATAATCCGAGTTTCGCGAATGTCGGTTTCTCGCACACCGGCAGCCCCAAATGTCTTCCGTTGGTGCTCAAATTTTGCGTGGCCGCTTTATCCGACCCCAGAACTTTCTATGCGATTTCCGAGAATTTTGTTCCGGACCCCTAATCCCGAAAACCGTGTATTATACACTTCAATTTCACTGCTCGGGAGGTCGTACTCGACCCGGTTTTTTTCTCCCTGTTTTTCAATCACGCGTCCTACCTCATTTCAGGAGTTAACCTGTTCGATTTCAGACACAAATAACGAGTTTTAACGCATTTTTCACGATAATCCGAGTTTCGCGAATGCCGTTTCTCGCACACCGACCCCCAAATGTCTTCCGTTGGTGCTCAAATTTTGCGTGGCCGCTTTATCTCGACCCCAAACTTTCTATGCGATTTCCGAGAATTTTGTTCCGGACCCCGAATCCCGAAAACCGTGTATTATACACTTCAATTTCAAATGCTCGAGGTCGACGACCCGGTTTCTTTTTCTCCCCGTTTTTCAATCACGCGTCCTACCTCATTTCAGAGTTAACCTGTTCGATTTCAGCCTCAAATAACGAGCTTTAACGCATTTTTCACGATAATCCGAGTTTCAACGAATGCCGGTTTTTTGCACACCGCACCCCCAAATGTCTTCCGTTGGTGCTCAAATTTTGCGTGGCCGCTTTATCTCGACCCCAGAACTTTCTATGCGATTTCCGAGAATTTTGTTCCGGACCCCGAATCCCGAAAACCGTGTATTATACACTTCAATTTCACTGCTCGAGGTCGACGACCCGGTTTTTTTTTTCTCCCCGTTTTTCAATCACGCGTCCTACCTCATTTCAGAGTTAACCTGTTCGATTTCAGCCTCAAATAACGAGCTTTAACGCATTTTTCACGATAATCCGAGTTTCGCGAATGCCGGTTTCTCGCACACCGCACCCCCAAATGTCTTCCGTTGGTGCTCAAATTTTGCGTGGCCGCTTTATCTCGACCCCAGAACTTTCTATGCGATTTCCGAGAATTTTGTTCCGGACCCCGAATCCCGAAAACCGTGTATTATACACTTCAATTTCACTGTCGGAGGTCGTACGGACCCGGTTTCTTTTTCTCCCGTTTTTCAATCACGCGTCCTACCTCATTTCAGAGTTAACCTGTTCGATTTCAGCCTCAAATAACGAGCTTTAACGCATTTTTCACGATAATCCGAGTTTCGCGAATGTCGGTTTCTCGCACACCGCACCCCCAAATGTCTTCCGTTGGTGCTCAAATTTTGCGTGGCCGCTTTATCTCGACCCCAGAACTTTCTATGCGATTTCCGAGAATTTTGTTCCGGACCCCGAATCCCGAAAACCGTGTATTATACACTTCAATTTCAAATGCCGCTCGGGAGGTCGACGACCCGGTTTCTTTTTCTCCCCGTTTTTCAATCACGCGTCCTACCTCATTTCAGGAGTTAACCTGTTCGATTTCAGATTCAAATAACGAGTTTTAACGCATTTTTCACGATAATCCGAGTTTCGCGAATGTCGGTTTCGGCACACCGCACCCCCAAATGTCTTCCGTTGGTGCTCAAATTTTGCGTGGCCGCTTTATCCGACCCCAGAACTTTCTATGCGATTTCCGAGAATTTTGTTCCGGACCCCGAATCCCGAAAACCGTGTATTATACACTTCAATTTCACTGCTCGGGAGGTCGTACCGGACCCGGTTTTTTTCTCCCTGTTTTTCAATCACGCGTCCTACCTCATTTCAGGAGTTAACCCGTTCGATTTCAAATTTCAAATAACGAGCTTTAACGCATTTTTCACGATAATCCGAGTTTCTGCGAATGTCGGTTTCTCGCACACCGCACCCCCAAATGTCTTCCGTTGGTGCTCAAATTTTGCGTGGCCGCTTTATCCGACCCCAGAACTTTCTATGCGATTTCCGAGAATTTTGTTCCGGACCCCTAATCCCGAAAACCGTGTATTATACACTTCAATTTCACTGTCGAGGTCGTACGACCCGGTTTCTTTTTCTCCCTGCTTTTCAATCACGCGTCCTACCTCATTTCAGAGTTAACCTGTTCGATTTCAAATTTCAAATAACGAGTTTTAACGCATTTTTCACGATAATCCGAGTTTCGCGAATGTCGGTTTTGCACACCGACCCCCAAATGTCTTCCGTTGGTGCTCAAATTTTGCGTGGCCGCTTTATCCGACCCCAGAACTTTCTATGCGATTTCCGAGAATTTTGTTCCGGACCCCTAATCCCGAAAACCGTGTATTATACACTTCAATTTCAAATGCTCGAGGTCGTACGACCCGGTTTTTTTTCTCCCTGTTTTTCAATCACGCGTCCTACCTCATTTCAGGAGTTAACCTGTTCGATTTCAGAATCAAATAACGAGCTTTAACGCATTTTTCACGATAATCCGAGTTTCGGCGAATGCTGGTTTCTGGCACACCGGCACCCCCAAATGTCTTCCGTTGGTGCTCAAATTTTGCGTGGCCGCTTTATCTGACCCCAGAACTTTCTATGCGATTTCCGAGAATTTTGTTCCGGACCCCTAATCCCGAAAACCGTGTATTATACACTTCAATTTCAAATGCTCGGGAGGTCGTACTCGACCCGGTTTTTTTTCTCCCCGTTTTTCAATCACGCGTCCTACCTCATTTCAGAGTTAACCTGTTCGATTTCAAATTTCAAATAACGAGTTTTAACGCATTTTTCACGATAATCCGAGTTTCGCGAATGTTGGTTTCTGCACACCGCACCCCCAAATGTCTTCCGTTGGTGCTCAAATTTTGCGTGGCCGCTTTATCTGACCCCAGAACTTTCTATGCGATTTCCGGAGAATTTTGTTCCGGACCCCTGAATCCCGAAAAACCGTGTATTATACACTTCAATTTCAAATGCTCGGGAGGTCGTACGACCCGGTTTCTTTTTCTCCCTCGTTTTTCAATCACGCGTCCTACCTCATTTCAGAGTTAACCTGTTCGATTTCAAATTTCAAATAACGAGTTTTAACGCATTTTTCACGATAATCCGAGTTTCGCGAATGTCGGTTTCTCGCACACCGCACCCCCAAATGTCTTCCGTTGGTGCTCAAATTTTGCGTGGCCGCTTTATCTCACCCCATGAACTTTCTATGCGATTTCCGGAGAATTTTGTTCCGGACCCCCGAATCCCGAAAACCGTGTATTATACACTTCAATTTCACTGCTCGGGAGGTCGTACCGGACCCGGTTTTTTTTCTCCCCGTTTTTCAATCACGCGTCCTACCTCATTTCAGGAGTTAACCCGTTCGATTTCAAATCAAATAACGAGTTTTAACGCATTTTTCACGATAATCCGAGTTTCGCGAATGTCGGTTTCTCGGCACACCGCACCCCCAAATGTCTTCCGTTGGTGCTCAAATTTTGCGTGGCCGCTTTATCTGACCCCAGAACTTTCTATGCGATTTCCGGAGAATTTTGTTCCGGGACCCCGAATCCCGAAAAACCGTGTATTATACACTTCAATTTCACTGCTCGGGAGGTCGTACCGGACCCGGTTTCTTTTTCTCCCCGTTTTTCAATCACGCGTCCTACCTCATTTCAGAGTTAACCCGTTCGATTTCACCAAATAACGAGCTTTAACGCATTTTTCACGATAATCCGAGTTTCGCGAATGTCGGTTTCTCGCACACCGCACCCCCAAATGTCTTCCGTTGGTGCTCAAATTTTGCGTGGCCGCTTTATCTGACCCCAGAACTTTCTATGCGATTTCCGGAGAATTTTGTTCCGGGACCCCGAATCCCGAAAAACCGTGTATTATACACTTCAATTTCAAATGCGGGAGGTCGTACCAGACCCGGTTTCTTTTCTCCCTGTTTTTCAATCACGCGTCCTACCTCATTTCAGGAGTTAACCCGTTCGATTTCAAATTTCAAATAACGAGTTTTAACGCATTTTTCACGATAATCCGAGTTTCGCGAATGCCGGTTTCGCACACCGCACCCCCAAATGTCTTCCGTTGGTGCTCAAATTTTGCGTGGCCGCTTTATCCGACCCCAGAACTTTCTATGCGATTTCCGAGAATTTTGTTCCGGACCCCTAATCCCGAAAACCGTGTATTATACACTTCAATTTCACTGCTCGAGGTCGTACGACCCGGTTTTTTTCTCCCCGTTTTTCAATCACGCGTCCTACCTCATTTCAGAGTTAACCCGTTCGATTTCAAATCAAATAACGAGTTTTAACGCATTTTTCACGATAATCCGAGTTTCGCGAATGTCGGTTTCGCACACCGCACCCCCAAATGTCTTCCGTTGGTGCTCAAATTTTGCGTGGCCGCTTTATCTCGACCCCAGAACTTTCATGCGATTTCCGAGAATTTTGTTCCGGACCCCTAATCCCGAAAACCGTGTATTATACACTTCAATTTCAAATGTCGGGAGGTCGACGACCCGGTTTTTTTTCTCCCTGTTTTTCAATCACGCGTCCTACCTCATTTCAGGAGTTAACCTGTTCGATTTCAAATTTCAAATAACGAGTTTTAACGCATTTTTCACGATAATCCGAGTTTCGCGAATGCCGGTTTCTCGCACACCGCACCCCCAAATGTCTTCCGTTGGTGCTCAAATTTTGCGTGGCCGCTTTATCCGACCCCAGAACTTTCTATGCGATTTCCGAGAATTTTGTTCCGGACCCCGAATCCCGAAAACCGTGTATTATACACTTCAATTTCACTGCTCGGGAGGTCGTACTGACCCGGTTTTTTTTTCTCCCGTTTTTCAATCACGCGTCCTACCTCATTTCAGAGTTAACCTGTTCGATTTCAAAAAATAACGAGCTTTAACGCATTTTTCACGATAAATCCGAGTTTCGGCGAATGTCGGTTTCGCACACCGCACCCCCAAATGTCTTCCGTTGGTGCTCAAATTTTGCGTGGCCGCTTTATCTGACCCCAGAACTTTCTATGCGATTTCCGAGAATTTTGTTCCGGACCCCGAATCCCGAAAACCGTGTATTATACACTTCAATTTCAAATGCTCGGGAGGTCGTACTGACCCGGTTTCTTTTTCTCCCCGTTTTTCAATCACGCGTCCTACCTCATTTCAGGAGTTAACCTGTTCGATTTCACCAAATAACGAGCTTTAACGCATTTTTCACGATAATCCGAGTTTCGCGAATGCGGTTTCTGCACACCGCACCCCCAAATGTCTTCCGTTGGTGCTCAAATTTTGCGTGGCCGCTTTATCTCGACCCCAGAACTTTCTATGCGATTTCCGAGAATTTTGTTCCGGACCCCGAATCCCGAAAACCGTGTATTATACACTTCAATTTCACTGCTCGGGAGGTCGTACCGGACCCGGTTTTTTTTTCTCCCCGTTTTTCAATCACGCGTCCTACCTCATTTCAGGAGTTAACCTGTTCGATTTCAGAATCAAATAACGAGTTTTAACGCATTTTTCACGATAATCCGAGTTTCGCGAATGCCGGTTTCGCACACCGCACCCCCAAATGTCTTCCGTTGGTGCTCAAATTTTGCGTGGCCGCTTTATCTCGACCCCAGAACTTTCTATGCGATTTCCGAGAATTTTGTTCCGGACCCCTAATCCCGAAAACCGTGTATTATACACTTCAATTTCAAATGCTCGAGGTCGTACGACCCGCTTTTTTTTCTCCCGTTTTTCAATCACGCGTCCTACCTCATTTCAGGAGTTAACCTGTTCGATTTCACCAAAATAACGAGCTTTAACGCATTTTTCACGATAATCCGAGTTTCGCGAATGTCGGTTTCTCGCACACCGCACCCCCAAATGTCTTCCGTTGGTGCTCAAATTTTGCGTGGCCGCTTTATCTCGACCCAGAATTTTCTATGCGATTTCCGAGAATTTTGTTCCGGACCCCTAATCCCGAAAACCGTGTATTATACACTTCAATTTCAAATTTACGCTCGGGAGGTCGTACCGGACCCGGTTTTTTTTCTCCCTGTTTTTCAATCACGCGTCCTACCTCATTTCAGGAGTTAACCTGTTCGATTTCAGCCTCAAATAACGAGCTTTAACGCATTTTTCACGATAATCCGAGTTCGGCGAATGCTGGTTTCGTGCACACCGGCACCCCCAAATGTCTTCCGTTGGTGCTCAAATTTTGCATGACCGCTTTATCTGACCCCAGGAACTTTCTATGCGATTTCCGGAGAATTTTGTTCCGGACCCTAATCCCGAAAACCGTGTATTATACACTTCAATTTCAAATGCTCGGGAGGTCGACTGACCCGGTTTCTTTTTCTCCCCGTTTTTCAATCACGCGTCCTACCTCATTTCAGAGTTAACCTGTTCGATTTCAGCCTCAAATAACGAGCTTTAACGCATTTTTCACGATAATCCGAGTTTCGCGAATGTCGGTTTTCGCACACCGCACCCCCAAATGTCTTCCGTTGGTGCTCAAATTTTGCGTGGCCGCTTTATCCGACCCCAGAACTTTCTATGCGATTTCCGAGAATTTTGTTCCGGACCCCGAATCCCGAAAACCGTGTATTATACACTTCAATTTCACTGCTCGGGAGGTCGTACCTGACCCGGTTTTTTTTTCTCCCTGTTTTTCAA
The DNA here is from genome assembly GCF_048544455.1 of Silene latifolia. Classification (NCBI taxonomy): domain Eukaryota; kingdom Viridiplantae; phylum Streptophyta; class Magnoliopsida; order Caryophyllales; family Caryophyllaceae; genus Silene; species Silene latifolia. The sequence goes on along the minus strand of NC_133537.1, from coordinate 345,786,426 downwards.
TCACGCGTCCTACCTCATTCCAGAGTTAACCTGTTCGATTTCAGCCTCAAATAACGAGCTTTAACGCATTTTTCACGATAATCCGAGTTTCGCGAATGTCGGTTTCTCGCACACCGCACCCCCAAATGTCTTCCGTTGGTGCTCAAATTTTGCGTGGCCGCTTTATCCGACCCCAGAACTTTCTATGCGATTTCCGAGAATTTTGTTCCGGACCCCGAATCCCGAAAACCGTGTATTATACACTTCAATTTCAAATGCTCGGGAGGTCGTACTGACCCGGTTTTTTTTTCTCCCCGTTTTTCAATCACGCGTCCTACCTCATTTCAGAGTTAACCTGTTCGATTTCAAATTTCAAATAACGAGTTTTAACGCATTTTTCACGATAATCCGAGTTTCGCGAATGCCGGTTTCTCGCACACCGCACCCCCAAATGTCTTCCGTTGGTGCTCAAATTTTGCGTGGCCGCTTTATCCGACCCCAGAACTTTCTATGCGATTTCCGAGAATTTTGTTCCGGACCCCTAATCCCGAAAACCGTGTATTATACACTTCAATTTCAAATGCTCGGGAGGTCGACTGACCCGGTTTCTTTTTCTCCCTGTTTTTCAATCACGCGTCCTACCTCATTTCAGGAGTTAACCCGTTCGATTTCAAATCAAATAACGAGTTTTAACGCATTTTTCACGATAATCCGAGTTTCGCGAATGTCGGTTTCGGCACACCGCACCCCCAAATGTCTTCCGTTGGTGCTCAAATTTTGCGTGGCCGCTTTATCTCGACCCCAGAACTTTCTATGCGATTTCCGAGAATTTTGTTCCGGACCCCGAATCCCGAAAACCGTGTATTATACACTTCAATTTCAAATGTCGGGAGGTCGTACCGGACCCGGTTTTTTTTTCTCCCCGTTTTTCAATCACGCGTCCTACCTCATTTCAGGAGTTAACCTGTTCGATTTCAGAATCAAATAACGAGTTTTAACGCATTTTTCACGATAATCCGAGTTTCGCGAATGTGGTTTCTCGCACACCGCACCCCCAAATGTCTTCCGTTGGTGCTCAAATTTTGCGTGGCCGCTTTATCTCGACCCCAGAACTTTCTATGCGATTTCCGAGAATTTTGTTCCGGACCCCTGAATCCCGAAAAACCGTGTATTATACACTTCAATTTCAAATGCTCGGGAGGTCGTACCGACCCGGTTTTTTTTCTCCCGTTTTTCAATCACGCGTCCTACCTCATTTCAGGAGTTAACCTGTTCGATTTCAGCCCAAATAACGAGCTTTAACGCATTTTTCACGATAATCCGAGTTTCTGCGAATGTCGGTTTCTGCACACCGACCCCCAAATGTCTTCCGTTGGTGCTCAAATTTTGCGTGGCCGCTTTATCTGACCCCAGAACTTTCTATGCGATTTCCGGAGAATTTTGTTCCGGACCCCCGAATCCCGAAAACCGTGTATTATACACTTCAATTTCAAATTGCTCGGGAGGTCGTACGACCCGGTTTTTTTCTCCCGTTTTTCAATCACGCGTCCTACCTCATTTCAGAGTTAACCCGTTCGATTTCAAATTCAAATAACGAGTTTTAACGCATTTTTCACGATAATCCGAGTTTCGCGAATGCCGGTTTCTCGGCACACCGCACCCCCAAATGTCTTCCGTTGGTGCTCAAATTTTGCGTGGCCGCTTTATCCGACCCCAGAACTTTCTATGCGATTTCCGAGAATTTTGTTCCGGACCCCGAATCCCGAAAACCGTGTATTATACACTTCAATTTCAAATTTCAAACTGCTCGGGAGGTCGACGACCCGGTTTTTTTTCTCCCGTTTTTCAATCACGCGTCCTACCTCATTTCAGAGTTAACCTGTTCGATTTCACCAAATAACGAGCTTTAACGCATTTTTCACGATAATCCGAGTTTCGCGAATGTCGGTTTCGCACACCGCACCCCCAAATGTCTTCCGTTGGTGCTCAAATTTTGCGTGGCCGCTTTATCTCGACCCCAGAACTTTCTATGCGATTTCCGAGAATTTTGTTCCGGACCCCTAATCCCGAAAACCGTGTATTATACACTTCAATTTCACTGCTCGGGAGGTCGTACCAGACCCGGTTTTTTTTCTCCCTGTTTTTCAATCACGCGTCCTACCTCATTTCAGGAGTTAACCCGTTCGATTTCAAATTTCAAATAACGAGCTTTAACGCATTTTTCACGATAATCCGAGTTTCTGCGAATGTCGGTTTCTCGCACACCGCACCCCCAAATGTCTTCCGTTGGTGCTCAAATTTTGCGTGGCCGCTTTATCCGACCCCAGAACTTTCTATGCGATTTCCGAGAATTTTGTTCCGGACCCCGGAATCCCGAAAACCCGTGTATTATACACTTCAATTTCAAATGCTCGGGAGGTCGTACTGACCCGGTTTTTTTTCTCCCCGTTTTTCAATCACGCGTCCTACCTCATTTCAGAGTTAACCTGTTCGATTTCAGCCTCAATCAAATAACGAGCTTTAACGCATTTTTCACGATAATCCGAGTTTCTGCGAATGTCGGTTTCGCACACCGCACCCCCAAATGTCTTCCGTTGGTGCTCAAATTTTGCGTGGCCGCTTTATCCGACCCCAGAACTTTCTATGCGATTTCCGAGAATTTTGTTCCGGACCCCTAATCCCGAAAACCGTGTATTATACACTTCAATTTCAAATGCTCGGGAGGTCGTACCGGACCCGGTTTTTTTTTCTCCCCGTTTTTCAATCACGCGTCCTACCTCATTTCAGAGTTAACCCGTTCGATTTCAAATTTCAAATAACGAGTTTTAACGCATTTTTCACGATAATCCGAGTTTCGCGAATGTCGGTTTCGCACACCGCACCCCCAAATGTCTTCCGTTGGTGCTCAAATTTTGCGTGGCCGCTTTATCTCGACCCCAGAACTTTCTATGCGATTTCCGAGAATTTTGTTCCGGACCCCTAATCCCGAAAACCGTGTATTATACACTTCAATTTCACTGCTCGGGAGGTCGACGACCCGGTTTTTTTTCTCCCCGTTTTTCAATCACGCGTCCTACCTCATTTCAGGAGTTAACCTGTTCGATTTCAGAATCAAATAACGAGTTTTAACGCATTTTTCACGATAATCCGAGTTTCGCGAATGCCGGTTTCTCGCACACCGCACCCCCAAATGTCTTCCGTTGGTGCTCAAATTTTGCGTGGCCGCTTTATCCGACCCCATGAACTTTCTATGCGATTTCCGGAGAATTTTGTTCCGGACCCCGAATCCCGAAAAACCGTGTATTATACACACTCAATTTCACTGTCGGGAGGTCGTACGACCCGGCTTTTTTTCTCCTCGTTTTTCAATCACGCGTCCTACCTCATTTCAGGAGTTAACCTGTTCGATTTCACCAAATAACGAGCTTTAACGCATTTTTCACGATAATCCGAGTTTCGCGAATGTCGGTTTCTCGCACACCGCACCCCCAAATGTCTTCCGTTGGTGCTCAAATTTTGCGTGGCCGCTTTATCTCGACCCCAGGAACTTTCTATGCGATTTCCGAGAATTTTGTTCCGGACCCCGAATCCCGAAAACCGTGTATTATACACTTCAATTTCAAATGCTCGGAGGTCGTACTGACCCGGTTTTTTTTTCTCCCCGTTTTTCAATCACGCGTCCTACCTCATTTCAGGAGTTAACCTGTTCGATTTCAAATTTCAAATAACGAGTTTTAACGCATTTTTCACGATAATCCGAGTTTCGCGAATGTTGGTTTCTCGGCACACCGCACCCCCAAATGTCTTCCGTTGGTGCTCAAATTTTGCGTGGCCGCTTTATCTCGACCCCAGAACTTTCTATGCGATTTCCGAGAATTTTGTTCCGGACCCCGAATCCCGAAAACCGTGTATTATACACTTCAATTTCACTGCTCGGGAGGTCGTACCGGACCCGGTTTTTTTTCTCCCCGTTTTTCAATCACGCGTCCTACCTCATTTCAGGAGTTAACCTGTTCGATTTCAGAATCAAATAACGAGTTTTAACGCATTTTTCACGATAATCCGAGTTTCGCGAATGTCGGTTTCTGCACACCGACCCCCAAATGTCTTCCGTTGGTGCTCAAATTTTGCGTGGCCGCTTTATCCGACCCCAGAACTTTCTATGCGATTTCCGAGAATTTTGTTCCGGACCCCGAATCCCGAAAACCGTGTATTATACACTTCAATTTCACTGCTCGGGAGGTCGTACCAGACCCGGTTTTTTTTCTCCCTGTTTTTCAATCACGCGTCCTACCTCATTTCAGGAGTTAACCTGTTCGATTTCAGATTCAAATAACGAGTTTTAACGCATTTTTCACGATAATCCGAGTTTCGCGAATGTCGGTTTCTGCACACCGCACCCCCAAATGTCTTCCGTTGGTGCTCAAATTTTGCGTGGCCGCTTTATCCGACCCCAGAACTTTCTATGCGATTTCCGAGAATTTTGTTCCGGACCCCGAATCCCGAAAACCGTGTATTATACACTTCAATTTCAAATGCTCGGGAGGTCGTACGACCCGGCTTTTTTCTCCCCGTTTTTCAATCACGCGTCCTACCTCATTTCAGAGTTAACCTGTTCGATTTCAAATTTCAAATAACGAGTTTTAACGCATTTTTCACGATAATCCGAGTTTCGCGAATGCCGGTTTCTCGCACACCGCACCCCCAAATGTCTTCCGTTGGTGCTCAAATTTTGCGTGGCCGCTTTATCCGACCCCATGAACTTTCTATGCGATTTCCGGAGAATTTTGTTCCGGACCCCCGAATCCCGAAAACCGTGTATTATACACTTCAATTTCACTGCTCGGGAGGTCGTACCGGACCCGGTTTTTTTTCTCCCCGTTTTTCAATCACGCGTCCTACCTCATTTCAGAGTTAACCTGTTCGATTTCACCAAATAACGAGCTTTAACGCATTTTTCACGATAATCCGAGTTTCGCGAATGCCGGTTTCTCGCACACCGCACCCCCAAAATGTCTTCCGTTGGTGCTCAAATTTTGCGTGGCCGCTTTATCCGACCCCAGAACTTTCTATGCGATTTCCGAGAATTTTGTTCCGGACCCCGAATCCCGAAAACCGTGTATTATACACTTCAATTTCAAATGCTCGGGAGGTCGTACGACCCGGTTTTTTTCTCCCCGTTTTTCAATCACGCGTCCTACCTCATTTCAGAGTTAACCCGTTCGATTTCACCAAATAACGAGCTTTAACGCATTTTTCACGATAATCCGAGTTTCGCGAATGTCGGTTTCTCGCACACCGCACCCCCAAATGTCTTCCGTTGGTGCTCAAATTTTGCGTGGCCGCTTTATCCGACCCCAGAACTTTCTATGCGATTTCCGAGAATTTTGTTCCGGACCCCGAATCCCGAAAACCGTGTATTATACACTTCAATTTCAAATGCTCGGGGAGGTCGTACTGACCCGGTTTTTTTTTTCTCCCGTTTTTCAATCACGCGTCCTACCTCATTTCAGAGTTAACCTGTTCGATTTCAGCCTCAAATAACGAGCTTTAACGCATTTTTCACGATAATCCGAGTTTCGCGAATGTCGGTTTCTCGCACACCGCACCCCCAAATGTCTTCCGTTGGTGCTCAAATTTTGCGTGGCCGCTTTATCCGACCCCAGAACTTTCTATGCGATTTCCGAGAATTTTGTTCCGGACCCCGAATCCCGAAAACCGTGTATTATACACTTCAATTTCAAATGCTCGGGAGGTCGACGACCCGGTTTTTTTTCTCCCCGTTTTTCAATCACGCGTCCTACCTCATTTCAGAGTTAACCTGTTCGATTTCAAATTTCAAATAACGAGCTTTAACGCATTTTTCACGATAATCCGAGTTTCTGCGAATGTCGGTTTCTCGCACACCGCACCCCCAAATGTCTTCCGTTGGTGCTCAAATTTTGCGTGGCCGCTTTATCCGACCCCAGAACTTTCTATGCGATTTCCGAGAATTTTGTTCCGGACCCCGAATCCCGAAAACCGTGTATTATACACTTCAATTTCACTGCTCGGGAGGTCGTACGACCCGGCTTTTTTTCTCCCCGTTTTTCAATCACGCGTCCTACCTCATTTCAGAGTTAACCTGTTCGATTTCAAATTTCAAAATAACGAGCTTTAACGCATTTTTCACGATAATCCGAGTTTCGCGAATGTCGGTTTCTCGCACACCGCACCCCCAAATGTCTTCCGTTGGTGCTCAAATTTTGCGTGGGCCGCTTTATCCGACCCCAGAACTTTCTATGCGATTTCCGAGAATTTTGTTCCGGACCCCGAATCCCGAAAACCGTGTATTATACACTTCAATTTCAAATGCTCGGGAGGTCGTACCGGACCCGGTTTCTTTTTCTCCCCGTTTTTCAATCACGCGTCCTACCTCATTTCAGGAGTTAACCTGTTCGATTTCAAATTTCAAATAACGAGTTTTAACGCATTTTTCACGATAATCCGAGTTTCGCGAATGTCGGTTTCTCGCACACCGCACCCCCAAATGTCTTCCGTTGGTGCTCAAATTTTGCGTGGCCGCTTTATCCGACCCCATGAACTTTCTATGCGATTTCCGGAGAATTTTGTTCCGGACCCCTAATCCCGAAAACCGTGTATTATACACTTCAATTTCAAATGCTCGGGAGGTCGTACCGGACCCGGTTTTTTTTCTCCCCGTTTTTCAATCACGCGTCCTACCTCATTTCAGAGTTAACCTGTTCGATTTCACCAAATAACGAGCTTTAACGCATTTTTCACGATAATCCGAGTTTCGCGAATGTCGGTTTCTGCACACCGGACCCCCAAATGTCTTCCGTTGGTGCTCAAATTTTGCGTGGCCGCTTTATCTCGACCCCAGAACTTTCTATGCGATTTCCGAGAATTTTGTTCCGGACCCCGAATCCCGAAAACCGTGTATTATACACTTCAATTTCAAATGCTCGGGAGGTCGTACGACCCGGTTTTTTTTTCCCCCTGTTTTTCAATCACGCGTCCTACCTCATTTCAGGAGTTAACCCGTTCGATTTCACCAAATAACGAGCTTTAACGCATTTTTCACGATAATCCGAGTTTCGCGAATGTCGGTTTCTCGCACACCGCACCCCCAAATGTCTTCCGTTGGTGCTCAAATTTTGCGTGGCCGCTTTATCCGACCCCAGAACTTTCTATGCGATTTCCGAGAATTTTGTTCCGGACCCCGAATCCCGAAAACCGTGTATTATACACTTCAATTTCAAATGCTCGGGAGGTCGTACCAGACCCGGTTTTTTTTCTCCCTGTTTTTCAATCACGCGTCCTACCTCATTTCAGGAGTTAACCCGTTCGATTTCAGCCTCAAATAACGAGCTTTAACGCATTTTTCACGATAATCCGAGTTTCGCGAATGTCGGTTTCTCGCACACCGCACACCCCAAATGTCTTCCGTTGGTGCTCAAATTTTGCGTGGCCGCTTTATCCGACCCCAGAACTTTCTATGCGATTTCCGAGAATTTTGTTCCGGACCCCTAATCCCGAAAACCGTGTATTATACACTTCAATTTCAAATGCTCGGGAGGTCGTACGACCCGGTTTTTTTTCTCCCGTTTTTCAATCACGCGTCCTACCTCATTTCAGAGTTAACCTGTTCGATTTCACCAAATAACGAGCTTTAACGCATTTTTCACGATAATCCGAGTTTCGCGAATGCCGGTTTTCTCGCACACCGCACCCCCAAATGTCTTCCGTTGGTGCTCAAATTTTGCGTGGCCGCTTTATCTCGACCCCAGAACTTTCTATGCGATTTCCGAGAATTTTGTTCCGGACCCCGAATCCCGAAACCGTGTATTATACACTTCAATTTCAAATGCTCGAGGTCGTACGACCCGGTTTTTTTTTTCTCCCGTTTTTCAATCACGCGTCCTACCTCATTTCAGGAGTTAACCTGTTCGATTTCAAATTTCAAATAACGAGTTTTAACGCATTTTTCACGATAATCCGAGTTTCGCGAATGTCGGTTTCTCGCACACCGCACCCCCAAATGTCTTCCGTTGGTGCTCAAATTTTGCGTGGCCGCTTTATCCGACCCCAGAACTTTCTATGCGATTTCCGAGAATTTTGTTCCGAGACCCCGGAATCCCGAAAAACCGTGTATTATACACTTCAATTTCAGCCGTTCGGGAGGTCGTACCGGACCCGGTTTCTTTTTCTCCCTGTTTTTCAATCACGCTTCCTACCTCATTCCAGGAGTTAACCTGTTCGATTTCAGTCCCAAATAACGAGCTTTAACGCATTTTTCACGATAATCCGAGTTTCTGCGAATGCTGTTTCTGGCACACCGGCACCCCCAAATGTCTTCCGTTGGTGCTCAAATTTTGCGTGGCCGCTTTATCTAGACCCCAGGAACTTTCTATGCGATTTCCGGAGAATTTTGTTCCGGACCCCGAATCCCGAAAACCGTGTATTATACACTTCAATTTCAAATGTCGGGAGGTCGACGACCCGGTTTTTTTTCTCCCTGTTTTTCAATCACGCGTCCTACCTCATTTCAGGAGTTAACCTGTTCGATTTCAAATTTCAAAATAACGAGCTTTAACGCATTTTTCACGATAATCCGAGTTTCGCGAATGTCGGTTTCTGCACACCGCACCCCCAAATGTCTTCCGTTGGTGCTCAAATTTTGCGTGGCCGCTTTATCTCGACCCCAGAACTTTCTATGCGATTTCCGAGAATTTTGTTCCGGACCCCGAATCCCGAAAACCGTGTATTATACACTTCAATTTCAAATGCTCGGAGGTCGTACGACCCGGTTTTTTTTCTCCCGTTTTTCAATCACGCGTCCTACCTCATTTCAGGAGTTAACCTGTTCGATTTCACCAAATAACGAGCTTTAACGCATTTTTCACGATAATCCGAGTTTCGCGAATGCGGTTTCTCGCACACCGCACCCCCAAATGTCTTCCGTTGGTGCTCAAATTTTGCGTGGCCGCTTTATCCGACCCCAGAACTTTCTATGCGATTTCCGAGAATTTTGTTCCGGACCCCTAATCCCGAAAACCGTGTATTATACACTTCAATTTCAAATGCTCGGGAGGTCGTACGACCCGTTTTTTTTCTCCCCGTTTTTCAATCACGCGTCCTACCTCATTTCAGGAGTTAACCCGTTCGATTTCAAATCAAATAACGAGTTTTAACGCATTTTTCACGATAATCCGAGTTTCGCGAATGTCGGTTTCTCGCACACCGCACCCCCAAATGTCTTCCGTTGGTGCTCAAATTTTGCGTGGCCGCTTTATCCGACCCCAGAACTTTCTATGCGATTTCCGAGAATTTTGTTCCGGACCCCGAATCCCGAAAACCGTGTATTATACACTTCAATTTCAAATGCTCGGGAGGTCGTACCGACCCGGTTTTTTTTTCTCCCGTTTTTCAATCACGCGTCCTACCTCATTTCAGAGTTAACCTGTTCGATTTCACCAAAAATAACGAGCTTTAACGCATTTTTCACGATAATCCGAGTTTCGCGAATGCCGGTTTCTCGGCACACCGCACCCCCAAATGTCTTCCGTTGGTGCTCAAATTTTGCGTGGCCGCTTTATCCGACCCCAGAACTTTCTATGCGATTTCCGAGAATTTTGTTCCGGACCCCGAATCCCGAAAACCGTGTATTATACACTTCAATTTCAAATGCTCGAGGTCGTACGACCCGGTTTTTTTTCTCCCCGTTTTTCAATCACGCGTCCTACCTCATTTCAGGAGTTAACCTGTTCGATTTCACCAAAATAACGAGCTTTAACGCATTTTTCACGATAATCCGAGTTTCTGCGAATGTCGGTTTCTCGGCACACCGCACCCCCAAATGTCTTCCGTTGGTGCTCAAATTTTGCGTGGCCGCTTTATCCGACCCCAGAACTTTCTATGCGATTTCCGAGAATTTTGTTCCGGACCCCGAATCCCGAAAACCGTGTATTATACACTTCAATTTCAAATGCTCGGGAGGTCGTACCAGACCCGGTTTTTTTTCTCCCTGTTTTTCAATCACGCGTCCTACCTCATTTCAGGAGTTAACCCGTTCGATTTCAAATTTCAAATAACGAGCTTTAACGCATTTTTCACGATAATCCGAGTTCGGCGAATGCTGGTTTCTGCACACCGGCACCCCCAAATGTCTTCCGTTGGTGCTCAAATTTTGCGTGGCCGCTTTATCTGACCCCAGAACTTTCTATGCGATTTCCGAGAATTTTGTTCCGGACCCCGAATCCCGAAAACCGTGTATTATACACTTCAATTTCAAATGCTCGGGAGGTCGTACGACGACCCGGTTTTTTTTCTCCCCGTTTTTCAATCACGCGTCCTACCTCATTTCAGGAGTTAACCTGTTCGATTTCACCAAATAACGAGCTTTAACGCATTTTTCACGATAATCCGAGTTTCGCGAATGTCGGTTTCTCGCACACCGCACCCCCAAATGTCTTCCGTTGGTGCTCAAATTTTGCGTGGCCGCTTTATCCGACCCCAGAACTTTCTATGCGATTTCCGAGAATTTTGTTCCGGACCCCGAATCCCGAAAACCGTGTATTATACACTTCAATTTCAAATGCTCGGGAGGTCGTACCGGACCCGGTTTTTTTTCTCCCCGTTTTTCAATCACGCGTCCTACCTCATTTCAGGAGTTAACCCGTTCGATTTCAGCCTCAATCAAATAACGAGCTTTAACGCATTTTTCACGATAATCCGAGTTTCGGCGAATGCTGGTTTCTGGCACACCGACACCCCAAATGTCTTCCGTTGGTGCTCAAATTTTGCGTGGCCGCTTTATCTCGACCCCAGAACTTTCTATGCGATTTCCGAGAATTTTGTTCCGGACCCCGAATCCCGAAAACCGTGTATTATACACTTCAATTTCAAATGCTCGGAGGTCGTACGACCCGGTTTTTTTTTCTCCCGTTTTTCAATCACGCGTCCTACCTCATTTCAGAGTTAACCTGTTCGATTTCACCAAATAACGAGCTTTAACGCATTTTTCACGATAATCCGAGTTTCGCGAATGTCGGTTTCTCGCACACCGCACCCCCAAATGTCTTCCGTTGGTGCTCAAATTTTGCGTGGCCGCTTTATCCGACCCCAGAACTTTCTATGCGATTTCCGAGAATTTTGTTCCGGACCCCGAATCCCGAAAACCGTGTATTATACACTTCAATTTCAAATGCTCGGGAGGTCGTACCGGACCCGGTTTTTTTTCTCCCCGTTTTTCAATCACGCGTCCTACCTCATTTCAGGAGTTAACCTGTTCGATTTCAGAATCAAATAACGAGTTTTAACGCATTTTTCACGATAATCCGAGTTTCGCGAATGTCGGTTTCTCGCACACCGCACCCCCAAATGTCTTCCGTTGGTGCTCAAATTTTGCGTGGCCGCTTTATCCGACCCCAGAACTTTCTATGCGATTTCCGAGAATTTTGTTCCGGACCCCGAATCCCGAAAACCGTGTATTATACACTTCAATTTCAAATGCTCGGGAGGTCGTACCAGACCCGGTTTTTTTTCTCCCTGTTTTTCAATCACGCGTCCTACCTCATTTCAGGAGTTAACCCGTTCGATTTCAAATTTCAAATAACGAGCTTTAACGCATTTTTCACGATAATCCGAGTTTCTGCGAATGTCGGTTTCTGCACACCGCACCCCCAAATGTCTTCCGTTGGTGCTCAAATTTTGCGTGGCCGCTTTATCTCGACCCCAGAACTTTCTATGCGATTTCCGAGAATTTTGTTCCGGACCCCTAATCCCGAAAACCGTGTATTATACACTTCAATTTCAAATGCTCGGGAGGTCGTACCGGACCCGGTTTTTTTTCTCCCCGTTTTTCAATCACGCGTCCTACCTCATTTCAGGAGTTAACCTGTTCGATTTCAGATTCAAATAACGAGTTTTAACGCATTTTTCACGATAATCCGAGTTTCGCGAATGCTCGGTTTCTCGCACACCGCACCCCCAAATGTCTTCCGTTGGTGCTCAAATTTTGCGTGGCCGCTTTATCCGACCCCAGAACTTTCTATGCGATTTCCGAGAATTTTGTTCCGGACCCCTAATCCCGAAAACCGTGTATTATACACTTCAATTTTGCTCGGGAGGTCGTACAGGACCCGGTTTTTTTTCTCCCTGTTTTTCAATCACGCGTCCTACCTCATTTCAGGAGTTAACCCGTTCGATTTCACCAAATAACGAGCTTTAACGCATTTTTCACGATAATCCGAGTTTCGCGAATGCTCGGTTTCTCGCACACCGCACCCCCAAATGTCTTCCGTTGGTGCTCAAATTTTGCGTGGCCGCTTTATCTCGACCCCAGAACTTTCTATGCGATTTCCGAGAATTTTGTTCCGGACCCCGAATCCCGAAAACCGTGTATTATACACTTCAATTTCAAATGCTCGGGAGGTCGTACCGACCCGGTTTCTTTTTTTCTCCCGTTTTTCAATCACGCGTCCTACCTCATTTCAGAGTTAACCTGTTCGATTTCACCAAATAACGAGCTTTAACGCATTTTTCACGATAATCCGAGTTTCGCGAATGCCGGTTTCTCGCACACCGCACCCCCAAATGTCTTCCGTTGGTGCTCAAATTTTGCGTGGCCGCTTTATCTCGACCCCAGAACTTTCTATGCGATTTCCGAGAATTTTGTTCCGGACCCCGAATCCCGAAAACCGTGTATTATACACTTCAATTTCAAATGTCGGGAGGTCGTACCGGACCCGGTTTTTTTTCTCCCCGTTTTTCAATCACGCGTCCTACCTCATTTCAGAGTTAACCTGTTCGATTTCAGCCTCAATCAAATAACGAGCTTTAACGCATTTTTCACGATAATCCGAGTTTCTGCGAATGTCGGTTTTCGGCACACCGCACCCCCAAATGTCTTCCGTTGGTGCTCAAATTTTGCGTGGCCGCTTTATCCGACCCCAGAACTTTCTATGCGATTTCCGAGAATTTTGTTCCGGACCCCGAATCCCGAAAACCGTGTATTATACACTTCAATTTCAAATGCTCGGGAGGTCGACGACCCGGTTTTTTTTTCTCCCCGTTTTTCAATCACGCGTCCTACCTCATTTCAGAGTTAACCCGTTCGATTTCAAATTTCAAATAACGAGCTTTAACGCATTTTTCACGATAATCCGAGTTTCTGCGAATGTCGGGTTTCTGCACACCGCACCCCCAAATGTCTTCCGTTGGTGCTCAAATTTTGCGTGGCCGCTTTATCCGACCCCAGAAACTTTCTATGCGATTTCCGAGAATTTTGTTCCGGACCCCGAATCCCGAAAACCGTGTATTATACACTTCAATTTCACTGCTCGGGAGGTCGTACCGGACCCGGTTTTTTTTCTCCCCGTTTTTCAATCACGCGTCCTACCTCATTTCAGGAGTTAACCTGTTCGATTTCAGATTCAAATAACGAGTTTTAACGCATTTTTCACGATAATCCGAGTTTCGCGAATGTCGGTTTCTCGCACACCGCACCCCCAAATGTCTTCCGTTGGTGCTCAAATTTTGCGTGGCCGCTTTATCCGACCCCAAGAACTTTCTATGCGATTTCCGAGAATTTTGTTCCGGACCCCGAATCCCGAAAACCGTGTATTATACACTTCAATTTCAAATGCTCGGGAGGTCGTACCGGACCCGGTTTTTTTTCTCCCCGTTTTTCAATCACGCGTCCTACCTCATTTCAGAGTTAACCTGTTCGATTTCAAATTTCAAATAACGAGCTTTAACGCATTTTTCACGATAATCCGAGTTTCTGCGAATGTCCGGTTTCTCGCACACCGCACCCCCAAATGTCTTCCGTTGGTGCTCAAATTTTGCGTGGCCGCTTTATCTGACCCCAGAACTTTCTATGCGATTTCCGGAGAATTTTGTTCCGGACCCCCGAATCCCGAAAACCGTGTATTATACACTTCAATTTCAAATGCTCGGGAGGTCGACGACCCGGTTTTTTTTTCTCCCTGTTTTTCAATCACGCGTCCTACCTCATTTCAGGAGTTAACCCGTTCGATTTCAAAAAATAACGAGCTTTAACGCATTTTTCACGATAATCCGAGTTTCGCGAATGTCGGTTTCGGCACACCGCACCCCCAAATGTCTTCCGTTGGTGCTCAAATTTTGCGTGGCCGCTTTATCCGACCCCAGAACTTTCTATGCGATTTCCGAGAATTTTGTTCCGGACCCCGAATCCCGAAAACCGTGTATTATACACTTCAATTTCAAATGCTCGGGAGGTCGTACCGGACCCGGTTTTTTTTCTCCCCGTTTTTCAATCACGCGTCCTACCTCATTTCAGGAGTTAACCTGTTCGATTTCACCAAATAACGAGCTTTAACGCATTTTTCACGATAATCCGAGTTTCGCGAATGTCGGTTTCGGCACACCGCACCCCCAAATGTCTTCCGTTGGTGCTCAAATTTTGCGTGGCCGCTTTATCTCGACCCCAGAACTTTCTATGCGATTTCCGAGAATTTTGTTCCGGACCCCGAATCCCGAAAACCGTGTATTATACACTTCAATTTCACTGCTCGGGAGGTCGTACGACCCGGTTTTTTTTTCCCCGTTTTTCAATCACGCGTCCTACCTCATTTCAGAGTTAACCTGTTCGATTTCACCAAATAACGAGCTTTAACGCATTTTTCACGATAATCCGAGTTTCGCGAATGTCGGTTTCTCGCACACCGCACCCCCAAATGTCTTCCGTTGGTGCTCAAATTTTGCGTGGCCGCTTTATCTCGACCCCAGAACTTTCTATGCGATTTCCGAGAATTTTGTTCCGGACCCCGAATCCCGAAAACCGTGTATTATACACTTCAATTTCACTGCTCGGGAGGTCGTACGACCCGTTCTTTTTCTCCCCGTTTTTCAATCACGCGTCCTACCTCATTTCAGAGTTAACCCGTTCGATTTCACCAAATAACGAGCTTTAACGCATTTTTCACGATAATCCGAGTTTCGCGAATGCGGTTTCTCGCACACCGCACCCCCAAATGTCTTCCGTTGGTGCTCAAATTTTGCGTGGCCGCTTTATCCGACCCCAGAACTTTCTATGCGATTTCCGAGAATTTTGTTCCGGACCCCGAATCCCGAAAACCGTGTATTATACACTTCAATTTCACTGCTCGGAGGTCGTACGACCCGGTTTTTTTTCTCCCCGTTTTTCAATCACGCGTCCTACCTCATTTCAGGAGTTAACCCGTTCGATTTCACCAAATAACGAGCTTTAACGCATTTTTCACGATAATCCGAGTTTCGCGAATGCGGTTTCTCGCACACCGCACCCCCAAATGTCTTCCGTTGGTGCTCAAATTTTGCGTGGCCGCTTTATCTCGACCCCAGAACTTTTCTATGCGATTTCCGAGAATTTTGTTCCGGACCCCGAATCCCGAAAACCGTGTATTATACACTTCAATTTCAAATGCTCGGGAGGTCGTACCAGACCCGGTTTTTTTTCTCCCTGTTTTTCAATCACGCGTCCTACCTCATTTCAGGAGTTAACCCGTTCGATTTCAAATCAAATAACGAGTTTTAACGCATTTTTCACGATAATCCGAGTTTCGCGAATGTCGGTTTCTCGCACACCGCACCCCCAAATGTCTTCCGTTGGTGCTCAAATTTTGCGTGGCCGCTTTATCTCGACCCCAGAACTTTCTATGCGATTTCCGAGAATTTTGTTCCGGACCCCCGATCCCGAAAACCGTGTATTATACACTTCAATTTCAAATGCTCGGGAGGTCGTACCGGACCCGGTTTTTTTTTCTCCCCGTTTTTCAATCACGCGTCCTACCTCATTTCAGGAGTTAACCTGTTCGATTTCAAATTTCAAATAACGAGTTTTAACGCATTTTTCACGATAATCCGAGTTTCGCGAATGTCGGTTTCTCGCACACCGCACCCCCAAATGTCTTCCGTTGGTGCTCAAATTTTGCGTGGCCGCTTTATCTGACCCCAGAACTTTCTATGCGATTTCCGGAGAATTTTGTTCCGGGACCCCGGAATCCCGAAAAACCGTGTATTATACACTTCAATTTCAGCCGTTCGGGAGGTCGTACCGGACCCGGTTTTTTTTTCTCCCTGTTTTTCAATCACGCGTCCTACCTCATTCCAGGAGTTAACCTGTTCGATTTCACCAAATAACGAGCTTTAACGCATTTTTCACGATAATCCGAGTTTCGCGAATGTCGGTTTCTCGCACACCGCACCCCCAAATGTCTTCCGTTGGTGCTCAAATTTTGCGTGGCCGCTTTATCTGACCCCAGGAACTTTCTATGCGATTTCCGGAGAATTTTGTTCCGGGACCCCGGAATCCCGAAAAACCGTGTATTATACACTTCAATTTCAAATGCTCGGGAGGTCGTACGACCCGGTTTTTTTCTCCCCGTTTTTCAATCACGCGTCCTACCTCATTTCAGAGTTAACCTTCGATTTCAAATTTCAAATAACGAGCTTTAACGCATTTTTCACGATAATCCGAGTTTCAGCGAATGCTGGTTTCTCGCACACCGGCACCCCCAAATGTCTTCCGTTGGTGCTCAAATTTTGCGTGGCCGCTTTATCTGACCCCATGAACTTTCTATGCGATTTCCGGAGAATTTTGTTCCGGACCCCGGAATCCCGAAAACCGTGTATTATACACTTCAATTTCAAATGCTCGGGAGGTCGTACCTGACCCGGTTTTTTTTTCTCCCTGTTTTTCAATCACGCGTCCTACCTCATTTCAGAGTTAACCCGTTCGATTTCAAATTTCAAATAACGAGTTTTAACGCATTTTTCACGATAATCCGAGTTTCGCGAATGTCGGTTTCTCGCACACCGCACCCCCAAATGTCTTCCGTTGGTGCTCAAATTTTGCGTGGCCGCTTTATCCGACCCCAGAACTTTCTATGCGATTTCCGAGAATTTTGTTCCGGACCCCGAATCCCGAAAACCGTGTATTATACACTTCAATTTCACTGCTCGAGGTCGTACTGACCCGGTTTCTTTTTCTCCCTGTTTTTCAATCACGCGTCCTACCTCATTTCAGGAGTTAACCCGTTCGATTTCACCAAATAACGAGCTTTAACGCATTTTTCACGATAATCCGAGTTTCGCGAATGTCGGTTTCTCGCACACCGCACCCCCAAATGTCTTCCGTTGGTGCTCAAATTTTGCGTGGCCGCTTTATCCGACCCGAGAACTTTCTATGCGATTTCCGAGAATTTTGTTCCGGACCCCGAATCCCGAAAACCGTGTATTATACACTTCAATTTCACTGTCGGGAGGTCGTACGGGACCCGGTTTCTTTTTCTCCCCGTTTTTCAATCACGCGTCCTACCTCATTTCAGAGTTAACCTGTTCGATTTCACCAAATAACGAGCTTTAACGCATTTTTCACGATAATCCGAGTTTCGCGAATGTCGGTTTCTGCACACCGCACCCCCAAATGTCTTCCGTTGGTGCTCAAATTTTGCGTGGCCGCTTTATCCGACCCCAGAACTTTCTATGCGATTTCCGAGAATTTTGTTCCGGACCCCGAATCCCGAAAACCGTGTATTATACACTTCAATTTCAAATGTCGGGAGGTCGTACGACCCGGTTTTTTTTCCCCGTTTTTTCAATCACGCGTCCTACCTCATTTCAGGAGTTAACCCGTTCGATTTCAAAAAATAACGAGCTTTAACGCATTTTTCACGATAATCCGAGTTTCGGCGAATGCCGGTTTCTCGCACACCGGCACCCCCAAATGTCTTCCGTTGGTGCTCAAATTTTGCGTGGCCGCTTTATCCGACCCCAGAACTTTCTATGCGATTTCCGAGAATTTTGTTCCGGACCCCGAATCCCGAAAACCGTGTATTATACACTTCAATTTCAAATGCTCGGGAGGTCGTACGACCCGGTTTTTTTTCCCTCGTTTTTCAATCACGCGTCCTACCTCATTTCAGAGTTAACCCGTTCGATTTCACCAAAAATAACGAGCTTTAACGCATTTTTCACGATAATCCGAGTTTCGCGAATGCCGGTTTCTCGCACACCGCACCCCCAAATGTCTTCCGTTGGTGCTCAAATTTTGCGTGGCCGCTTTATCCGACCCCAGAACTTTCTATGCGATTTCCGAGAATTTTGTTCCGGACCCCGAATCCCGAAAACCGTGTATTATACACTTCAATTTCAAATTGCTCGGGAGGTCGTACGACCCGGTTTTCTCCCGTTTTTCAATCACGCGTCCTACCTCATTTCAGGAGTTAACCCGTTCGATTTCACCTCAAATAACGAGCTTTAACGCATTTTTCACGATAATCCGAGTTTCTGCGAATGTCGGTTTCTCGCACACCGCACCCCCAAATGTCTTCCGTTGGTGCTCAAATTTTGCGTGGCCGCTTTATCTCGACCCCAGAACTTTCTATGCGATTTCCGAGAATTTTGTTCCGGACCCCGAATCCCGAAAACCGTGTATTATACACTTCAATTTCACTGCTCGGGAGGTCGACGACCCGGTTTTTTTTCTCCCCGTTTTTCAATCACGCGTCCTACCTCATTTCAGGAGTTAACCTGTTCGATTTCAAATTTCAAATAACGAGTTTTAACGCATTTTTCACGATAATCCGAGTTTCGCGAATGCCGGTTTCTCGCACACCGCACCCCCAAATGTCTTCCGTTGGTGCTCAAATTTTGCGTGGCCGCTTTATCCGACCCCAGAACTTTCTATGCGATTTCCGAGAATTTTGTTCCGGACCCCGAATCCCGAAAACCGTGTATTATACACTTCAATTTCAAATGCTCGGGAGGTCGTACGACCCGGTTTTTTTTCTCCCGTTTTTCAATCACGCGTCCTACCTCATTTCAGAGTTAACCTGTTCGATTTCACCAAATAACGAGCTTTAACGCATTTTTCACGATAATCCGAGTTTCGCGAATGTCGGTTTCGGCACACCGCACCCCCAAATGTCTTCCGTTGGTGCTCAAATTTTGCGTGGCCGCTTTATCTCGACCCCAGAACTTTCTATGCGATTTCCGAGAATTTTGTTCCGGACCCCTAATCCCGAAAACCGTGTATTATACACTTCAATTTCAAATTGCTCGGGAGGTCGTACCGGACCCGGTTTTTTTTCTCCCCGTTTTTCAATCACGCGTCCTACCTCATTTCAGAGTTAACCTGTTCGATTTCAGTCCCAAATAACGAGCTTTAACGCATTTTTCACGATAATCCGAGTTTCTGCGAATGTCGGTTTCTCGCACACCGCACCCCCAAATGTCTTCCGTTGGTGCTCAAATTTTGCGTGGCCGCTTTATCTCGACCCCAGAACTTTCTATGCGATTTCCGAGAATTTTGTTCCGGACCCCGAATCCCGAAAACCGTGTATTATACACTTCAATCAAATGTCGGGAGGTCGTACCAGACCCGGTTTTTTTTCTCCCTGTTTTTCAATCACGCGTCCTACCTCATTTCAGGAGTTAACCCGTTCGATTTCAAATTTCAAATAACGAGTTTTAACGCATTTTTCACGATAATCCGAGTTTCGCGAATGTCGGTTTCTGCACACCGCACCCCCAAATGTCTTCCGTTGGTGCTCAAATTTTGCGTGGCCGCTTTATCTCGACCCCAGGAACTTTCTATGCGATTTCCGAGAATTTTGTTCCGGACCCCGAATCCCGAAAACCGTGTATTATACACTTCAATTTCAAATGCTCGGGAGGTCGTACCAGACCCGGTTTTTTTTCTCCCTGTTTTTCAATCACGCGTCCTACCTCATTTCAGGAGTTAACCCGTTCGATTTCAGCCTCAAATAACGAGCTTTAACGCATTTTTCACGATAATCCGAGTTTCGCGAATGCCGGTTTCGCACACCGCACCCCCAAATGTCTTCCGTTGGTGCTCAAATTTTGCGTGGCCGCTTTATCTCGACCCCAGGAACTTTCTATGCGATTTCCGAGAATTTTGTTCCGGACCCCGAATCCCGAAAACCGTGTATTATACACTTCAATTTCACTGCTCGGGAGGTCGTACCAGACCCGGTTTTTTTTCTCCCTGTTTTTCAATCACGCGTCCTACCTCATTTCAGGAGTTAACCCGTTCGATTTCAAATTTCAAATAACGAGTTTTAACGCATTTTTCACGATAATCCGAGTTTCGCGAATGTCGGTTTCTCGCACACCGCACCCCCAAATGTCTTCCGTTGGTGCTCAAATTTTGCGTGGCCGCTTTATCTGACCCCAGAACTTTCTATGCGATTTCCGGAGAATTTTGTTCCGGGACCCCGAATCCCGAAAAACCGTGTATTATACACTTCAATTTCACTGCTCGGGAGGTCGTACTGACCCGGTTTCTTTTTCTCCCCGTTTTTCAATCACGCGTCCTACCTCATTTCAGGAGTTAACCTTCGATTTCACCAAATAACGAGCTTTAACGCATTTTTCACGATAATCCGAGTTTCGCGAATGTCGGTTTCTCGCACACCGCACCCCCAATGTCTTCCGTTGGTGCTCAAATTTTGCGTGGCCGCTTTATCTCGACCCCAGAACTTTCTATGCGATTTCCGAGAATTTTGTTCCGGACCCCGAATCCCGAAAACCGTGTATTATACACTTCAATTTCAAATGCTCGGGAGGTCGACTGACCCGGTTTTTTTTCTCCCCGTTTTTCAATCACGCGTCCTACCTCATTTCAGGAGTTAACCTGTTCGATTTCAGAATCAAATAACGAGTTTTAACGCATTTTTCACGATAATCCGAGTTTCGCGAATGTCGGTTTCTCGCACACCGCACCCCCAAATGTCTTCCGTTGGTGCTCAAATTTTGCGTGGCCGCTTTATCCGACCCCAGAACTTTCTATGCGATTTCCGAGAATTTTGTTCCGGACCCCGAATCCCGAAAACCGTGTATTATACACTTCAATTTCAAATGCTCGGGAGGTCGACGACCCGGTTTCTTTTTCTCCCCGTTTTTCAATCACGCGTCCTACCTCATTTCAGGAGTTAACCTGTTCGATTTCAAATTTCAAATAACGAGTTTTAACGCATTTTTCACGATAATCCGAGTTTCGCGAATGTCGGTTTCTCGCACACCGCACCCCCAAATGTCTTCCGTTGGTGCTCAAATTTTGCGTGGCCGCTTTATCTGACCCCAGAACTTTCTATGCGATTTCCGGAGAATTTTGTTCCGGACCCCCGAATCCCGAAAACCGTGTATTATACACTTCAATTTCACTGCTCGGGAGGTCGTACGACCCGGTTTTTTTTTTTCCCCGTTTTTCAATCACGCGTCCTACCTCATTTCAGAGTTAACCTGTTCGATTTCAAATTTCAAATAACGAGTTTTAACGCATTTTTCACGATAATCCGAGTTTCGCGAATGTTTTCTCGCACACCGCACCCCCAAATGTCTTCCGTTGGTGCTCAAATTTTGCGTGGCCGCTTTATCTCGACCCCAGAACTTTCTATGCGATTTCCGAGAATTTTGTTCCGGACCCCGAATCCCGAAAACCGTGTATTATACACTTCAATTTCAAATGCTCGGGAGGTCGACGACCCGGTTTCTTTTTCTCCCCGTTTTTCAATCACGCGTCCTACCTCATTTCAGGAGTTAACCTGTTCGATTTCAAATTTCAAATAACGAGTTTTAACGCATTTTTCACGATAATCCGAGTTTCGCGAATGCTGTTTCTGCACACCGCACCCCCAAATGTCTTCCGTTGGTGCTCAAATTTTGCGTGGCCGCTTTATCTCGACCCCAGAACTTTCTATGCGATTTCCGAGAATTTTGTTCCGGACCCCGAATCCCGAAAACCGTGTATTATACACTTCAATTTCAAATGTCGGGAGGTCGACGACCCGGTTTTTTTTCTCCCCGTTTTTCAATCACGCGTCCTACCCTCATTTCAGAGTTAACCTGTTCGATTTCACCAAATAACGAGCTTTAACGCATTTTTCACGATAATCCGAGTTTCGCGAATGCCGGTTTCTGCACACCGCACCCCCAAATGTCTTCCGTTGGTGCTCAAATTTTGCGTGGCCGCTTTATCTCGACCCCAGAACTTTCTATGCGATTTCCGAGAATTTTGTTCCGGACCCCTGAATCCCGAAAAACCGTGTATTATACACTTCAATTTCAAATGCTCGGGAGGTCGTACCGGACCCGGTTTTTTTTCTCCCCGTTTTTCAATCACGCGTCCTACCTCATTTCAGGAGTTAACCTGTTCGATTTCACCAAATAACGAGCTTTAACGCATTTTTCACGATAATCCGAGTTTCGCGAATGTCGGTTTCGCACACCGCACCCCCAAATGTCTTCCGTTGGTGCTCAAATTTTGCGTGGCCGCTTTATCTCGACCCCAGAACTTTCTATGCGATTTCCGAGAATTTTGTTCCGGACCCCTAATCCCGAAAACCGTGTATTATACACTTCAATTTCAAATGCTCGAGGTCGACTACGACCCGGTTTTTTTTTCTCCCCGTTTTTCAATCACGCGTCCTACCTCATTTCAGAGTTAACCTGTTCGATTTCAAATTTCAAATAACGAGTTTTAACGCATTTTTCACGATAATCCGAGTTTCGCGAATGTCGGTTTCTCGCACACCGCACCCCCAAATGTCTTCCGTTGGTGCTCAAATTTTGCGTGGCCGCTTTATCCGACCCCAGAACTTTCTATGCGATTTCCGAGAATTTTGTTCCGGACCCCGAATCCCGAAAACCGTGTATTATACACTTCAATTTCAAATGCTCGGGAGGTCGTACCGGACCCGGTTTTTTTTCTCCCCGTTTTTCAATCACGCGTCCTACCTCATTTCAGGAGTTAACCTGTTCGATTTCAAATTTCAAATAACGAGCTTTAACGCATTTTTCACGATAATCCGAGTTTCTGCGAATGTCGGTTTTCGCACACCGCACCCCCAAATGTCTTCCGTTGGTGCTCAAATTTTGCGTGGCCGCTTTATCTGACCCCAGAACTTTCTATGCGATTTCCGGAGAATTTTGTTCCGGACCCCCGAATCCCGAAAACCGTGTATTATACACTTCAATTTCAAATGCTCGGGAGGTCGTACGACCCGGTTTTTTTTCTCCCGTTTTTCAATCACGCGTCCTACCTCATTTCAGGAGTTAACCTGTTCGATTTCAGAATCAAATAACGAGTTTTAACGCATTTTTCACGATAATCCGAGTTTCGCGAATGTCGGTTTCTGCACACCGCACCCCCAAATGTCTTCCGTTGGTGCTCAAATTTTGCGTGGCCGCTTTATCTGACCCCAGAACTTTCTATGCGATTTCCGGAGAATTTTGTTCCGGACCCCCGAATCCCGAAAACCGTGTATTATACACTTCAATTTCAAATGCTCGGGAGGTCGACGACCCGGTTTTTTTTCTCCCCGTTTTTCAATCACGCGTCCTACCTCATTTCAGGAGTTAACCTGTTCGATTTCAGATTCAAATAACGAGTTTTAACGCATTTTTCACGATAATCCGAGTTTCGCGAATGCCGGTTTCGGCACACCGCACCCCCAAATGTCTTCCGTTGGTGCTCAAATTTTGCGTGGCCGCTTTATCCGACCCCAGAACTTTCTATGCGATTTCCGAGAATTTTGTTCCGGACCCCGAATCCCGAAAACCGTGTATTATACACTTCAATTTCAAATGCTCGGGGGAGGTCGTACGACCCGGTTTTTTTTCTCCCCGTTTTCAATCACGCGTCCTACCTCATTTCAGGAGTTAACCTGTTCGATTTCACCCTCAAATAACGAGCTTTAACGCATTTTTCACGATAATCCGAGTTTCGGCGAATGCTGGTTTCTGGCACACCGCACCCCCAAATGTCTTCCGTTGGTGCTCAAATTTTGCGTGGCCGCTTTATCTCGACCCCAGAACTTTCTATGCGATTTCCGAGAATTTTGTTCCGGACCCCTAATCCCGAAAACCGTGTATTATACACTTCAATTTCACTGCTCGGGAGGTCGTACACGACCCGGTTTTTTTTTCTCCCGTTTTTTCAATCACGCGTCCTACCTCATTTCAGGAGTTAACCTGTTCGATTTCACCAAATAACGAGCTTTAACGCATTTTTCACGATAATCCGAGTTTCGCGAATGCGGTTTCTCGCACACCGACCCCCAAATGTCTTCCGTTGGTGCTCAAATTTTGCGTGGCCGCTTTATCCGACCCCAGAACTTTCTATGCGATTTCCGAGAATTTTGTTCCGGACCCCGAATCCCGAAAACCGTGTATTATACACTTCAATTTCAAATTGCTCGGGAGGTCGTACCGGACCCGGTTTTTTTTCTCCCCGTTTTTCAATCACGCGTCCTACCTCATTTCAGGAGTTAACCTGTTCGATTTCAAATTTCAAATAACGAGTTTTAACGCATTTTTCACGATAATCCGAGTTTCGCGAATGTCGGTTTCTCGCACACCGCACCCCCAAATGTCTTCCGTTGGTGCTCAAATTTTGCGTGGCCGCTTTATCTGACCCCAGAACTTTCTATGCGATTTCCGGAGAATTTTGTTCCGGACCCCCGAATCCCGAAAACCGTGTATTATACACTTCAATTTCAAATGCTCGGGAGGTCGACGACCCGGTTTTTTTCTCCCGTTTTTCAATCACGCGTCCTACCTCATTTCAGGAGTTAACCTGTTCGATTTCAGATTCAAATAACGAGTTTTAACGCATTTTTCACGATAATCCGAGTTTCGCGAATGCCGGTTTCTGCACACCGCACCCCCAAATGTCTTCCGTTGGTGCTCAAATTTTGCGTGGCCGCTTTATCCGACCCCAGAACTTTCTATGCGATTTCCGAGAATTTTGTTCCGGACCCCGAATCCCGAAAACCGTGTATTATACACTTCAATTTCACTGCTCGGGAGGTCGTACGACCCGTTTTTTTTCTCCCCGTTTTTCAATCACGCGTCCTACCTCATTTCAGGAGTTAACCCGTTCGATTTCACCAAAATAACGAGCTTTAACGCATTTTTCACGATAATCCGAGTTTCGCGAATGCCGGTTTCTCGCACACCGCACCCCCAAATGTCTTCCGTTGGTGCTCAAATTTTGCGTGGCCGCTTTATCCGACCCCAGAACTTTCTATGCGATTTCCGAGAATTTTGTTCCGGACCCCGAATCCCGAAAACCGTGTATTATACACTTCAATTTCACTGCTCGGGAGGTCGTACCGGACCCGGTTTTTTTTCTCCCCGTTTTTCAATCACGCGTCCTACCTCATTTCAGGAGTTAACCTGTTCGATTTCAGCCTCAAATAACGAGCTTTAACGCATTTTTCACGATAATCCGAGTTTCGCGAATGTCGGTTTCGCACACCGCACCCCCAAATGTCTTCCGTTGGTGCTCAAATTTTGCGTGGCCGCTTTATCCGACCAGAACTTTCTATGCGATTTCCGAGAATTTTGTTCCGGACCCCTAATCCCGAAAACCGTGTATTATACACTTCAATTTCAAATTGCTCGGGAGGTCGTACTGACCCGGTTTTTTTTCTCCCTGTTTTTCAATCACGCGTCCTACCTCATTTCAGGAGTTAACCCGTTCGATTTCAAATTTCAAATAACGAGTTTTAACGCATTTTTCACGATAATCCGAGTTTCGCGAATGTCGGTTTCTCGCACACCGCACCCCCAAATGTCTTCCGTTGGTGCTCAAATTTTGCGTGGCCGCTTTATCTCGACCCCAGAACTTTCTATGCGATTTCCGAGAATTTTGTTCCGGACCCCGAATCCCGAAAACCGTGTATTATACACTTCAATTTCACTGCTCGGGAGGTCGTACTGACCCGGTTTTTTTTCTCCCCGTTTTTCAATCACGCGTCCTACCTCATTTCAGGAGTTAACCTGTTCGATTTCAAATTTCAAATAACGAGCTTTAACGCATTTTTCACGATAATCCGAGTTTCTGCGAATGTCGGTTTCGCACACCGCACCCCCAAATGTCTTCCGTTGGTGCTCAAATTTTGCGTGGCCGCTTTATCCGACCCCAGAACTTTCTATGCGATTTCCGAGAATTTTGTTCCGGACCCCGAATCCCGAAAACCGTGTATTATACACTTCAATTTCAAATTGCTCGGGAGGTCGTACTGACCCGGCTTTTTTTTCTCCCCGTTTTTCAATCACGCGTCCTACCTCATTTCAGGAGTTAACCCGTTCGATTTCAAATCAAATAACGAGTTTTAACGCATTTTTCACGATAATCCGAGTTTCGCGAATGCCGGTTTCTCGCACACCGCACCCCCAAATGTCTTCCGTTGGTGCTCAAATTTTGCGTGGCCGCTTTATCCGACCCCAGAACTTTCTATGCGATTTCCGAGAATTTTGTTCCGGACCCCGAATCCCGAAAACCGTGTATTATACACTTCAATTTCAAATGTGAGGTCGTACGACCCGGTTTCTTTTTCTCCCTGTTTTTCAATCACGCGTCCTACCTCATTTCAGGAGTTAACCTGTTCGATTTCAGCCCAAATAACGAGCTTTAACGCATTTTTCACGATAATCCGAGTTTCGGCGAATGCTGGTTTCTGGCACACCGGACCCCCAAATGTCTTCCGTTGGTGCTCAAATTTTGCGTGGCCGCTTTATCCGACCCCATGAACTTTCTATGCGATTTCCGGAGAATTTTGTTCCGGACCCCCGAATCCCGAAAACCGTGTATTATACACTTCAATTTCAAATGCTCGGGAGGTCGACGACCCGGTTTTTTTTCTCCCCGTTTTTCAATCACGCGTCCTACCTCATTTCAGGAGTTAACCTGTTCGATTTCAAATTTCAAATAACGAGTTTTAACGCATTTTTCACGATAATCCGAGTTTCGCGAATGCCGGTTTCTCGCACACCGCACCCCCAAATGTCTTCCGTTGGTGCTCAAATTTTGCGTGGCCGCTTTATCCGACCCCAGAACTTTCTATGCGATTTCCGAGAATTTTGTTCCGGACCCCGAATCCCGAAAACCGTGTATTATACACTTCAATTTCACTGCTCGGGAGGTCGACTGACCCGGTTTTTTTTTCTCCCCGTTTTTCAATCACGCGTCCTACCTCATTTCAGAGTTAACCTGTTCGATTTCAAATTTCAAATAACGAGCTTTAACGCATTTTTCACGATAATCCGAGTTTCGGCGAATGCTGGTTTCTGGCACACCGCACCCCCAAATGTCTTCCGTTGGTGCTCAAATTTTGCGTGGCCGCTTTATCTGACCCCAGAACTTTCTATGCGATTTCCGGAGAATTTTGTTCCGGGACCCCGGAATCCCGAAAACCGTGTATTATACACTTCAATTTCAAATTGCTCGGGAGGTCGTACCGGACCCGGTTTTTTTTCTCCCCGTTTTTCAATCACGCGTCCTACCTCATTTCAGGAGTTAACCTGTTCGATTTCACCAAATAACGAGCTTTAACGCATTTTTCACGATAATCCGAGTTTCGCGAATGTCGGTTTCTCGCACACCGCACCCCCAAATGTCTTCCGTTGGTGCTCAAATTTTGCGTGGCCGCTTTATCCGACCCCATGAACTTTCTATGCGATTTCCGGAGAATTTTGTTCCGGACCCCCGAATCCCGAAAACCGTGTATTATACACTTCAATTTCAAATGCTCGGGAGGTCGACGACCCGGTTTCTTTTTCTCCCCGTTTTTCAATCACGCGTCCTACCTCATTTCAGGAGTTAACCTGTTCGATTTCACCAAATAACGAGCTTTAACGCATTTTTCACGATAATCCGAGTTTCGCGAATGCGGTTTCTCGCACACCGCACCCCCAAATGTCTTCCGTTGGTGCTCAAATTTTGCGTGGCCGCTTTATCCGACCCCAGAACTTTCTATGCGATTTCCGAGAATTTTGTTCCGGACCCCTAATCCCGAAAACCGTGTATTATTACACTTCAATTTCAAATTGCTCGGGAGGTCGTACCGGACCCGGTTTTTTTTTCTCCCCGTTTTTCAATCACGCGTCCTACCTCATTTCAGGAGTTAACCTGTTCGATTTCAGAATCAAATAACGAGTTTTAACGCATTTTTCACGATAATCCGAGTTTCGCGAATGTCGGTTTCTGCACACCGCACCCCCAAATGTCTTCCGTTGGTGCTCAAATTTTGCGTGGCCGCTTTATCTCGACCCCAGAAACTTTCTATGCGATTTCCGAGAATTTTGTTCCGGACCCCGAATCCCGAAAACCGTGTATTATACACTTCAATTTCAAATGCTCGGGAGGTCGTACCGGACCCGGTTTTTTTTCTCCCCGTTTTTCAATCACGCGTCCTACCTCATTTCAGGAGTTAACCTGTTCGATTTCAAATAATAACGAGCTTTAACGCATTTTTCACGATAATCCGAGTTTCGCGAATGTCGGTTTCGCACACCGCACCCCCAAATGTCTTCCGTTGGTGCTCAAATTTTGCGTGGCCGCTTTATCCGACCCCAGAACTTTCTATGCGATTTCCGAGAATTTTGTTCCGGACCCCGAATCCCGAAAACCGTGTATTATACACTTCAATTTCAAATGCTCGAGGTCGACGACCCGGTTTTTTTTCCCCCGTTTTTCAATCACGCGTCCTACCTCATTTCAGAGTTAACCTGTTCGATTTCACCAAATAACGAGCTTTAACGCATTTTTCACGATAATCCGAGTTTCGCGAATGTCGGTTTCGCACACCGCACCCCCAAATGTCTTCCGTTGGTGCTCAAATTTTGCGTGGCCGCTTTATCCGACCCCAGAACTTTCTATGCGATTTCCGAGAATTTTGTTCCGGACCCCGAATCCCGAAAACCGTGTATTATACACTTCAATTTCAAATTGTCGGGAGGTCGTACGACCCGGTTTTTTTTTCCCCGTTTTTCAATCACGCGTCCTACCTCATTTCAGAGTTAACCCGTTCTCGATTTCAAATCAAATAACGAGTTTTAACGCATTTTTCACGATAATCCGAGTTTCGCGAATGCCGGTTTCTCGCACACCGCACCCCCAAATGTCTTCCGTTGGTGCTCAAATTTTGCGTGGCCGCTTTATCCGACCCCAGAACTTTCTATGCGATTTCCGAGAATTTTGTTCCGGACCCCGAATCCCGAAAACCGTGTATTATACACTTCAATTTCAAATGCTCGGGAGGTCGTACTGACCCGGTTTTTTTTTCTCCCCGTTTTTCAATCACGCGTCCTACCTCATTTCAGGAGTTAACCTGTTCGATTTCAGCCTCAAATAACGAGCTTTAACGCATTTTTCACGATAATCCGAGTTTCGCGAATGTCGGTTTCTCGCACACCGCACCCCCAAATGTCTTCCGTTGGTGCTCAAATTTTGCGTGGCCGCTTTATCCGACCCCAGAACTTTCTATGCGATTTCCGAGAATTTTGTTCCGGACCCCGAATCCCGAAAACCGTGTATTATACACTTCAATTTCAAATTGCTCGGGAGGTCGTACCGGACCCGGTTTTTTTTCTCCCCGTTTTTCAATCACGCGTCCTACCTCATTTCAGGAGTTAACCTGTTCGATTTCACCAAATAACGAGCTTTAACGCATTTTTCACGATAATCCGAGTTTCGCGAATGTCGGTTTCGCACACCGCACCCCCAAATGTCTTCCGTTGGTGCTCAAATTTTGCGTGGCCGCTTTATCTCGACCCCAGAACTTTCTATGCGATTTCCGAGAATTTTGTTCCGGACCCCTAATCCCGAAAACCGTGTATTATACACTTCAATTTCAAATTGCTCGGGAGGTCGTACGACCCGGTTTTTTTCTCCCCGTTTTTCAATCACGCGTCCTACCTCATTTCAGGAGTTAACCTGTTCGATTTCAGAATCAAATAACGAGTTTTAACGCATTTTTCACGATAATCCGAGTTTCGCGAATGTCGGTTTCTCGCACACCGCACCCCCAAATGTCTTCCCCGTTGGTGCTCAAATTTTGCGTGGCCGCTTTATCTCGACCCCAGAACTTTCTATGCGATTTCCGAGAATTTTGTTCCGGACCCCGAATCCCGAAAACCGTGTATTATACACTTCAATTTCAAATGCTCGGGAGGTCGACGACCCGGTTTTTTTTCTCCCTGTTTTTCAATCACGCGTCCTACCTCATTTCAGGAGTTAACCCGTTCGATTTCACCAAATAACGAGCTTTAACGCATTTTTCACGATAATCCGAGTTTCGCGAATGTCGGTTTCTCGCACACCGGCACCCCCCAAATGTCTTCCGTTGGTGCTCAAATTTTGCGTGGCCGCTTTATCTCGACCCCAGAACTTTCTATGCGATTTCCGAGAATTTTGTTCCGGACCCCGAATCCCGAAAACCGTGTATTATACACTTCAATTTCAAATGCTCGGGAGGTCGACGACCCGGTTTTTTTTCCCCGTTTTTCAATCACGCGTCCTACCTCATTTCAGAGTTAACCCGTTCGATTTCACCAAATAACGAGCTTTAACGCATTTTTCACGATAATCCGAGTTTCGCGAATGTCGGTTTCTCGCACACCGCACCCCCAAATGTCTTCCGTTGGTGCTCAAATTTTGCGTGGCCGCTTTATCCGACCCCAGAACTTTCTATGCGATTTCCGAGAATTTTGTTCCGGACCCCGATCCCGAAAACCGTGTATTATACACTTCAATTTCAAATTGCTCGGGAGGTCGTACCGGACCCGGTTTTTTTTCTCCCCGTTTTTCAATCACGCGTCCTACCTCATTTCAGGAGTTAACCTGTTCGATTTCAGCCTCAAATAACGAGCTTTAACGCATTTTTCACGATAATCCGAGTTTCGGCGAATGCTGGTTTCTGGCACACCGGCACCCCCAAATGTCTTCCGTTGGTGCTCAAATTTTGCGTGGCCGATTTATCTCGACCCCAGAACTTTCTATGCGATTTCCGAGAATTTTGTTCCGGACCCCGAATCCCGAAAACCGTGTATTATACACTTCAATTTCAAATGCTCGGGAGGTCGTACCGGACCCGGTTTTTTTTCTCCCCGTTTTTCAATCACGCGTCCTACCTCATTTCAGAGTTAACCTGTTCGATTTCACCAAATAACGAGCTTTAACGCATTTTTCACGATAATCCGAGTTTCGCGAATGTCGGTTTCTCGCACACCGCACCCCCAAATGTCTTCCGTTGGTGCTCAAATTTTGCGTGGCCGCTTTATCTCGACCCCAGAACTTTCTATGCGATTTCCGAGAATTTTGTTCCGGACCCCGAATCCCGAAAACCGTGTATTATACACTTCAATTTCAAATGCTCGGGAGGTCGTACCGGACCCGGTTTTTTTTTCTCCCCGTTTTTCAATCACGCGTCCTACCTCATTTCAGGAGTTAACCTGTTCGATTTCACCAAATAACGAGCTTTAACGCATTTTTCACGATAATCCGAGTTTCGCGAATGTCGGTTTCTTGCACACCGCACCCCCAAATGTCTTCCGTTGGTGCTCAAATTTTGCGTGGCCGCTTTATCCGACCCCAGAACTTTCTATGCGATTTCCGAGAATTTTGTTCCGGACCCCGAATCCCGAAAACCGTGTATTATACACTTCAATTTCAAATGCTCGGGAGGTCGTACCGGACCCGGTTTTTTTTTCTCCCCGTTTTTCAATCACGCGTCCTACCTCATTTCAGAGTTAACCCGTTCGATTTCAAATTTCAAATAACGAGTTTTAACGCATTTTTCACGATAATCCGAGTTTCGCGAATGTCGGTTTCTCGCACACCGCACCCCCAAATGTCTTCCGTTGGTGCTCAAATTTTGCGTGGCCGCTTTATCCGACCCCAGAACTTTCTATGCGATTTACGGAGAATTTTGTTCCGGGACCCCTGAATCCCGAAAACCGTGTATTATACACTTCAATTTCAAATGCTCGGGAGGTCGTACCGGACCCGGTTTTTTTTTCTCCCCGTTTTTCAATCACGCGTCCTACTCATTTCAGGAGTTAACCCGTTCGATTTCAAATCAAATAACGAGTTTTAACGCATTTTTCACGATAATCCGAGTTTCGCGAATGCCGGTTTCTCGCACACCGCACCCCCAAATGTCTTCCGTTGGTGCTCAAATTTTGCGTGGCCGCTTTATCTCGACCCCAGAACTTTCTATGCGATTTCCGAGAATTTTGTTCCGGACCCCGAATCCCGAAAACCGTGTATTATACACTTCAATTTCACTGCTCGAGGTCGTACGACCCGGTTTCTTTTTCTCCCTGTTTTTCAATCACGCGTCCTACCTCATTTCAGGAGTTAACCCGTTCGATTTCAAATTTCAAATAACGAGTTTTAACGCATTTTTCACGATAATCCGAGTTTCGCGAATGTCGGTTTCTCGCACACCGCACCCCCAAATGTCTTCCGTTGGTGCTCAAATTTTGCGTGGCCGCTTTATCTCGACCCCAGAACTTTCTATGCGATTTCCGAGAATTTTGTTCCGGACCCCGAATCCCGAAAACCGTGTATTATACACTTCAATTTCAAATTGCTCGGGAGGTCGTACCGGACCCGGTTTCTTTTTCTCCCCGTTTTTCAATCACGCGTCCTACCTCATTTCAGGAGTTAACCTGTTCGATTTCAAATTTCAAATAACGAGTTTTAACGCATTTTTCACGATAATCCGAGTTTCGCGAATGTCGGTTTCGCACACCGCACCCCCAAATGTCTTCCGTTGGTGCTCAAATTTTGCGTGGCCGCTTTATCCGACCCCAGAACTTTCTATGCGATTTCCGAGAGAATTTTGTTCCGGACCCCGAATCCCGAAAACCGTGTATTATACACTTCAATTTCAAATGCTCGGGAGGTCGACGACCCGGTTTTTTTTTTCTCCCCGTTTTTCAATCACGCGTCCTACCTCATTTCAGAGTTAACCTGTTCGATTTCAAATTTCAAATAACGAGTTTTAACGCATTTTTCACGATAATCCGAGTTTCGCGAATGCTGTTTCGGCACACCGCACCCCCAAATGTCTTCCGTTGGTGCTCAAATTTTGCGTGGCCGCTTTATCCGACCCCAGAACTTTCTATGCGATTTCCGAGAATTTTGTTCCGGACCCCTAATCCCGAAAACCGTGTATTATACACTTCAATTTCACTGTCGGGAGGTCGTACCGGACCCGGTTTTTTTTTCTCCCCGTTTTTCAATCACGCGTCCTACCTCATTTCAGGAGTTAACCTGTTCGATTTCAAATTTCAAATAACGAGCTTTAACGCATTTTTCACGATAATCCGAGTTTCTTCGCGAATGTCGGTTTCTCGCACACCGCACCCCCAAATGTCTTCCGTTGGTGCTCAAATTTTGCGTGGCCGCTTTATCTCGACCCCAGAACTTTCTATGCGATTTCCGAGAATTTTGTTCCGGACCCCTAATCCCGAAAACCGTGTATTATACACTTCAATTTCAAATTGCTCGGGAGGTCGTACGACCCGGTTTTTTTTTCCCCGTTTTTCAATCACGCGTCCTACCTCATTTCAGAGTTAACCCGTTCGATTTCAAATCAAATAACGAGTTTTAACGCATTTTTCACGATAATCCGAGTTTCGCGAATGCCGGTTTCGGCACACCGCACCCCCAAATGTCTTCCGTTGGTGCTCAAATTTTGCGTGGCCGCTTTATCTGACCCCAGAACTTTCTATGCGATTTCCGGAGAATTTTGTTCCGGACCCCCGAATCCCGAAAACCGTGTATTATACACTTCAATTTCACTGCTCGGGAGGTCGTACCGGACCCGGTTTTTTTTCTCCCCGTTTTTCAATCACGCGTCCTACCTCATTTCAGAGTTAACCCGTTCGATTTCAAATCAAATAACGAGTTTTAACGCATTTTTCACGATAATCCGAGTTTCGCGAATGTCGGTTTCTCGCACACCGCACCCCCAAATGTCTTCCGTTGGTGCTCAAATTTTGCGTGGCCGCTTTATCTCGACCCCAGAACTTTCTATGCGATTTCCGAGAATTTTGTTCCGGACCCCGAATCCCGAAAACCGTGTATTATACACTTCAATTTCAAATGCTCGGGAGGTCGTACGACCCGGTTTCTTTTTCTCCCGTTTTTCAATCACGCGTCCTACCTCATTTCAGAGTTAACCTGTTCGATTTCAGCCTCAAATAACGAGCTTTAACGCATTTTTCACGATAATCCGAGTTTCGCGAATGCGGTTTCTCGCACACCGCACCCCCAAATGTCTTCCGTTGGTGCTCAAATTTTGCGTGGCCGCTTTATCTCGACCCCAGAACTTTCTATGCGATTTCCGAGAATTTTGTTCCGGACCCCTAATCCCGAAAACCGTGTATTATACACTTCAATTTCAAATTGCTCGGGAGGTCGTACTGACCCGGTTTTTTTTTCTCCCCGTTTTTCAATCACGCGTCCTACCTCATTTCAGGAGTTAACCTGTTCGATTTCAGCCTCAAATAACGAGCTTTAACGCATTTTTCACGATAATCCGAGTTTCGCGAATGCCGGTTTCTGCACACCGCACCCCCAAATGTCTTCCGTTGGTGCTCAAATTTTGCGTGGCCGCTTTATCCGACCCCAGAACTTTCTATGCGATTTCCGAGAATTTTGTTCCGGACCCCGAATCCCGAAAACCGTGTATTATACACTTCAATTTCAAATGCTCGGGAGGTCGTATTCGACCCGGTTTCTTTTTCTCCCTGTTTTTCAATCACGCGTCCTACCTCATTTCAGGAGTTAACCCGTTCGATTTCAAATTTCAAATAACGAGTTTTAACGCATTTTTCACGATAATCCGAGTTTCGCGAATGCCGGTTTCTGCACACCGCACCCCCAAATGTCTTCCGTTGGTGCTCAAATTTTGCGTGGCCGCTTTATCCGACCCCAGAACTTTCTATGCGATTTCCGAGAATTTTGTTCCGGACCCCGAATCCCGAAAACCGTGTATTATACACTTCAATTTCAAATGCTCGGGAGGTCGTACCAGACCCGGTTTCTTTTCTCCCTGTTTTTCAATCACGCGTCCTACCTCATTTCAGGAGTTAACCCGTTCGATTTCAAAAAATAACGAGCTTTAACGCATTTTTCACGATAATCCGAGTTTCGCGAATGCCGGTTTCTCGCACACCGCACCCCCAAATGTCTTCCGTTGGTGCTCAAATTTTGCGTGGCCGCTTTATCTCGACCCCAGAACTTTCTATGCGATTTCCGAGAATTTTGTTCCGGACCCCGAATCCCGAAAACCGTGTATTATACACTTCAATTTCACTGCTCGGGAGGTCGTACCGGACCCGGTTTTTTTTTCTCCCCGTTTTTCAATCACGCGTCCTACCTCATTTCAGGAGTTAACCTGTTCGATTTCAAATTTCAAATAACGAGTTTTAACGCATTTTTCACGATAATCCGAGTTTCGCGAATGCCGGTTTCTCGCACACCGACCCCCAAATGTCTTCCGTTGGTGCTCAAATTTTGCGTGGCCGCTTTATCCGACCCGAACTTTCTATGCGATTTCCGAGAATTTTGTTCCGGACCCCGAATCCCGAAAACCGTGTATTATACACTTCAATTTCACTCGGGAGGTCGACGACCCGGTTTTTTTTTCCCGTTTTTCAATCACGCGTCCTACCTCATTTCAGAGTTAACCCGTTCGATTTCACCAAAATAACGAGCTTTAACGCATTTTTCACGATAATCCGAGTTTCGCGAATGTCGGTTTCTTCGCACACCGCACCCCCAAATGTCTTCCGTTGGTGCTCAAATTTTGCGTGGCCGCTTTATCTCGACCCCAGAACTTTCTATGCGATTTCCGAGAATTTTGTTCCGGACCCCGAATCCCGAAAACCGTGTATTATACACTTCAATTTCAAATGCTCGGGAGGTCGTACCGGACCCGGTTTTTTTTCTCCCCGTTTTTCAATCACGCGTCCTACCTCATTTCAGAGTTAACCTGTTCGATTTCAAATTTCAAATAACGAGCTTTAACGCATTTTTCACCGATAATCCGAGTTTCTGCGAATGTCGGTTTCTCGCACACCGCACCCCCAAATGTCTTCCGTTGGTGCTCAAATTTTGCGTGGCCGCTTTATCCGACCCCATGAACTTTCTATGCGATTTCCGGAGAATTTTGTTCCGGACCCCCGAATCCCGAAAACCGTGTATTATACACTTCAATTTCAAATTGCTCGGGAGGTCGTACCGGACCCGGTTTTTTTTCTCCCCGTTTTTCAATCACGCGTCCTACCTCATTTCAGGAGTTAACCTGTTCGATTTCACCAAATAACGAGCTTTAACGCATTTTTCACGATAATCCGAGTTTCGCGAATGCCGGTTTCTCGCACACCGCACCCCCAAATGTCTTCCGTTGGTGCTCAAATTTTGCGTGGCCGCTTTATCCGACCCCAGAACTTTCTATGCGATTTCCGAGAATTTTGTTCCGGACCCCGAATCCCGAAAACCGTGTATTATACACTTCAATTTCACTGCTCGGGAGGTCGTACGACCCGGTTTTTTTTCTCCCTGCGTTTTTCAATCACGCGTCCTACCTCATTTCAGAGTTAACCTGTTCGATTTCAAATTTCAAATAACGAGTTTTAACGCATTTTTCACGATAATCCGAGTTTCGCGAATGTCGGTTTCTCGCACACCGCACCCCCAAATGTCTTCCGTTGGTGCTCAAATTTTGCGTGGCCGCTTTATCCGACCCCAGAACTTTCTATGCGATTTCCGAGAATTTTGTTCCGGACCCCGAATCCCGAAAACCGTGTATTATACACTTCAATTTCAAATTTGTCGGGAGGTCGACGACCCGGTTTTTTTTTCCCCGTTTTTTTCAATCACGCGTCCTACCTCATTTCAGAGTTAACCTGTTCGATTTCAAATTTCCAAATAACGAGTTTTAACGCATTTTTCACGATAATCCGAGTTTCGCGAATGTCGGTTTCTCGCACACCGCACCCCCAAATGTCTTCCGTTGGTGCTCAAATTTTGCGTGGCCGCTTTATCCGACCCCATGAACTTTCTATGCGATTTCCGGAGAATTTTGTTCCGGACCCCCGAATCCCGAAAACCGTGTATTATACACTTCAATTTCACTGCTCGGGAGGTCGTACCTGACCCGGTTTTTTTTTCTCCCTGTTTTTCAATCACGCGTCCTACCTCATTTCAGGAGTTAACCCGTTCGATTTCAAATCAAATAACGAGTTTTAACGCATTTTTCACGATAATCCGAGTTTCGCGAATGTCGGTTTCTCGCACACCGCACCCCCAAATGTCTTCCGTTGGTGCTCAAATTTTGCGTGGCCGCTTTATCCGACCCCATGAACTTTCTATGCGATTTCCGGAGAATTTTGTTCCGGACCCCCGAATCCCGAAAACCGTGTATTATACACTTCAATTTCAAATGCTCGGGAGGTCGTACCGGACCCGGTTTTTTTTCTCCCCGTTTTTCAATCACGCGTCCTACCTCATTTCAGAGTTAACCCGTTCGATTTCAAATTTCAAATAACGAGTTTTAACGCATTTTTCACGATAATCCGAGTTTCGCGAATGCGGTTTCTGCACACCGCACCCCCAAATGTCTTCCGTTGGTGCTCAAATTTTGCGTGGCCGCTTTATCCGACCCCAGAACTTTCTATGCGATTTCCGAGAATTTTGTTCCGGACCCCGAATCCCGAAAACCGTGTATTATACACTTCAATTTCAAATTGCTCGGGAGGTCGTACCGGACCCGGTTTTTTTTCTCCCCGTTTTTCAATCACGCGTCCTACCTCATTTCAGAGTTAACCTGTTCGATTTCACCAAATAACGAGCTTTAACGCATTTTTCACGATAATCCGAGTTTCGCGAATGCCGGTTTCTCGCACACCGCACACCCCCAAATGTCTTCCGTTGGTGCTCAAATTTTGCGTGGCCGCTTTATCTCGACCCCAGAACTTTCTATGCGATTTCCGAGAATTTTGTTCCGGACCCCGAATCCCGAAAACCGTGTATTATACACTTCAATTTCAAATTTCCTGCTCGGGAGGTCGTACCGGACCCGGTTTTTTTTTCTCCCCGTTTTTCAATCACGCGTCCTACCTCATTTCAGAGTTAACCTGTTCGATTTCAAATTTCCAAATAACGAGTTTTAACGCATTTTTCACGATAATCCGAGTTTCGCGAATGTCGGTTTCTCGGCACACCGCACCCCCAAATGTCTTCCGTTGGTGCTCAAATTTTGCGTGGCCGCTTTATCTCGACCCCAGAACTTTCTATGCGATTTCCGAGAATTTTGTTCCGGACCCCGAATCCCGAAAACCGTGTATTATACA
The DNA here is from genome assembly GCF_048544455.1 of Silene latifolia. NCBI lineage: Eukaryota > Viridiplantae > Streptophyta > Magnoliopsida > Caryophyllales > Caryophyllaceae > Silene > Silene latifolia. Next base: position 345,748,242 of record NC_133537.1, on the reverse strand, counting down.
CTTCAATTTCAAATGCTCGGGAGGTCGTACCGGACCCGGTTTTTTTTCTCCCCGTTTTTCAATCACGCGTCCTACCTCATTTCAGGAGTTAACCTGTTCGATTTCAGAATCAAATAACGAGTTTTAACGCATTTTTCACGATAATCCGAGTTTCGCGAATGTCGGTTTCTCGCACACCGCACCCCCAAATGTCTTCCGTTGGTGCTCAAACTTTGCGTGGCCGCTTTATCCGACCCCATGAACTTTCTATGCGATTTCCGGAGAATTTTGTTCCGGACCCCCGAATCCCGAAAACCGTGTATTATACACTTCAATTTCACTGCTCGGGAGGTCGTACCGGACCCGGTTTTTTTTTCTCCCCGTTTTTCAATCACGCGTCCTACCTCATTTCAGAGTTAACCCGTTCGATTTCAAATTTCCAAAATAACGAGCTTTAACGCATTTTTCACGATAATCCGAGTTTCGCGAATGTCGGTTTCTCGCACACCGCACCCCCAAATGTCTTCCGTTGGTGCTCAAATTTTGCGTGGCCGCTTTATCCGACCCCAGAACTTTCTATGCGATTTCCGAGAATTTTGTTCCGGACCCCTAATCCCGAAAACCGTGTATTATACACTTCAATTTCAAATGCTCGGGAGGTCGTACCGGACCCGGTTTTTTTTCTCCCCGTTTTTCAATCACGCGTCCTACCTCATTTCAGAGTTAACCCGTTCGATTTCAAATTTCACCAAATAACGAGCTTTAACGCATTTTTCACGATAATCCGAGTTTCGCGAATGCCGGTTTCGCACACCGCACCCCCAAATGTCTTCCGTTGGTGCTCAAATTTTGCGTGGCCGCTTTATCCGACCCCAGAACTTTCTATGCGATTTCCGAGAATTTTGTTCCGGACCCCGAATCCCGAAAACCGTGTATTATACACTTCAATTTCAAATGCTCGGGAGGTCGTACCGGACCCGGTTTTTTTTCTCCCCGTTTTTCAATCACGCGTCCTACCTCATTTCAGAGTTAACCCGTTCGATTTCAAATTTCAAATAACGAGTTTTAACGCATTTTTCACGATAATCCGAGTTTCGCGAATGCCGGTTTCTCGCACACCGCACCCCCAAATGTCTTCCGTTGGTGCTCAAATTTTGCGTGGCCGCTTTATCTCGACCCCAGAACTTTCTATGCGATTTCCGAGAATTTTGTTCCGGACCCCGAATCCCGAAAACCGTGTATTATACACTTCAATTTCACTGCTCGGGAGGTCGTACGACCCGACCCGGTTTTTTTTCCCCGTTTTTCAATCACGCGTCCTACCTCATTTCAGAGTTAACCCGTTCGATTTCAAATTTCAAATAACGAGTTTTAACGCATTTTTCACGATAATCCGAGTTTCGCGAATGCCGGTTTCTCGCACACCGCACCCCCAAATGTCTTCCGTTGGTGCTCAAATTTTGCGTGGCCGCTTTATCTCGACCCCAGAACTTTCTATGCGATTTCCGAGAATTTTGTTCCGGACCCCGAATCCCGAAAACCGTGTATTATACACTTCAATTTCAAATTGCTCGGGAGGTCGTACCGGACCCGGTTTCTTTTTCTCCCCGTTTTTCAATCACGCGTCCTACCTCATTTCAGAGTTAACCCGTTCGATTTCAAATTTCAAATAACGAGCTTTAACGCATTTTTCACGATAATCCGAGTTTCGCGCGAATGTCGGTTTCTGCACACCGCACCCCCAAATGTCTTCCGTTGGTGCTCAAATTTTGCGTGGCCGCTTTATCTCGACCCCAGAACTTTCTATGCGATTTCCGAGAATTTTGTTCCGGACCCCGAATCCCGAAAACCGTGTATTATACACTTCAATTTCAAATTGCTCGGGAGGTCGTACCGGACCCGGTTTTTTTTTTCTCCCTGTTTTTCAATCACGCGTCCTACCTCATTTCAGGAGTTAACCTGTTCGATTTCACCAAATAACGAGCTTTAACGCATTTTTCACGATAATCCGAGTTTCGCGAATGTCCGGTTTCTCGCACACCGCACCCCCAAATGTCTTCCGTTGGTGCTCAAATTTTGCGTGGCCGCTTTATCCGACCCCAGAACTTTCTATGCGATTTCCGAGAATTTTGTTCCGGACCCCGAATCCCGAAAACCGTGTATTATACACTTCAATTTCAAATGCTCGGGAGGTCGTACGACCCGGTTTTTTTTCTCCCCTCGTTTTTCAATCACGCGTCCTACCTCATTTAGAGTTAACCCGTTCGATTTCAAATTTCCAAATAACGAGTTTTAACGCATTTTTCACGATAATCCGAGTTTCGCGAATGCCGGTTTCTCGCACACCGCACCCCCAAATGTCTTCCGTTGGTGCTCAAATTTTGCGTGGCCGCTTTATCTCGACCCCAGAACTTTCTATGCGATTTCCGAGAATTTTGTTCCGGACCCCGAATCCCGAAAACCGTGTATTATACACTTCAATTTCAAATGCTCGGGAGGTCGTACCGGACCCGGTTTTTTTTCTCCCCGTTTTTCAATCACGCGTCCTACCTCATTTCAGGAGTTAACCTGTTCGATTTCAGATTCAAATAACGAGTTTTAACGCATTTTTCACGATAATCCGAGTTTCGCGAATGTCGGTTTCGCACACCGCACCCCCAAATGTCTTCCGTTGGTGCTCAAATTTTGCGTGGCCGCTTTATCCGACCCCAGAACTTTCTATGCGATTTCCGAGAATTTTGTTCGGGACCCCGAATCCCGAAAACCGTGTATTATACACTTCAATTTCAAATGCTCGGGAGGTCGTACCGGACCCGGTTTTTTTTTCTCCCCGTTTTTCAATCACGCGTCCTACCTCATTTCAGGAGTTAACCTGTTCGATTTCACCAAAATAACGAGCTTTAACGCATTTTTCACGATAATCCGAGTTTCGCGAATGTCGGTTTCTCGCACACCGCACCCCCAAATGTCTTCCGTTGGTGCTCAAATTTTGCGTGGCCGCTTTATCTCGACCCCAGAACTTTCTATGCGATTTCCGAGAATTTTGTTCCGGACCCCGAATCCCGAAAACCGTGTATTATACACTTCAATTTCAAATGCTCGGGAGGTCGTACCGGACCCGGTTTTTTTTTCTCCCCGTTTTTCAATCACGCGTCCTACCTCATTTCAGGAGTTAACCCGTTCGATTTCAGCCTCAAATAACGAGCTTTAACGCATTTTTCACGATAATCCGAGTTTCGCGAATGCCGGTTTCGCACACCGCACCCCCAAATGTCTTCCGTTGGTGCTCAAATTTTGCGTGGCCGCTTTATCTCGACCCCAGAACTTTCTATGCGATTTCCGAGAATTTTGTTCCGGACCCCGAATCCCGAAAACCGTGTATTATACACTTCAATTTCAAATGCTCGAGGTCGTACGACCCGGTTTTTTTTCTCCCGTTTTTCAATCACGCGTCCTACCTCATTTCAGAGTTAACCCGTTCGATTTCAAATCAAATAACGAGTTTTAACGCATTTTTCACGATAATCCGAGTTTCGCGAATGCCGGTTTCTCGCACACCGCACCCCCAAATGTCTTCCGTTGGTGCTCAAATTTTGCGTGGCCGCTTTATCTCGACCCCAGAACTTTCTATGCGATTTCCGAGAATTTTGTTCCGGACCCCTAATCCCGAAAACCGTGTATTATACACTTCAATTTCAAATGCTCGGGAGGTCGTACCGACCCGGTTTTTTTTTCTCCCCCTTTTTTATCACGCGTCCTACCTCATTTCAGAGTTAACCTGTTCGATTTCACCAAATAACGAGCTTTAACGCATTTTTCACGATAATCCGAGTTTCGCGAATGCCGGTTTCGCACACCGCACCCCCAAATGTCTTCCGTTGGTGCTCAAATTTTGCGTGGCCGCTTTATCTCGACCCCAGAACTTTCTATGCGATTTCCGAGAATTTTGTTCCGGACCCCGAATCCCGAAAACCGTGTATTATACACTTCAATTTCAAATGCTCGAGGTCGTACGACCCGGTTTTTTTTCTCCCCGTTTTTCAATCACGCGTCCTACCTCATTTCAGGAGTTAACCTGTTCGATTTCAAATTTCAAAATAACGAGCTTTAACGCATTTTTCACGATAATCCGAGTTTCGCGAATGCGGTTTCTCGCACACCGCACCCCCAAATGTCTTCCGTTGGTGCTCAAATTTTGCGTGGCCGCTTTATCCGACCCCAGAACTTTCTATGCGATTTCCGAGAATTTTGTTCCGGACCCCGAATCCCGAAAACCGTGTATTATACACTTCAATTTCACTGCTCGGGAGGTCGTACCGGACCCGGTTTTTTTTCTCCCCGTTTTTCAATCACGCGTCCTACCTCATTTCAGAGTTAACCCGTTCGATTTCAAATTTCAAATAACGAGTTTTAACGCATTTTTCACGATAATCCGAGTTTCGCGAATGCCGGTTTCTCGCACACCGCACCCCCAAATGTCTTCCGTTGGTGCTCAAATTTTGCGTGGCCGCTTTATCTCGACCCCAGAACTTTCTATGCGATTTCCGAGAATTTTGTTCCGGACCCCGAATCCCGAAAACCGTGTATTATACACTTCAATTTCAAATGCTCGGGAGGTCGTACGACCCGGTTTTTTTTTTCCCCGTTTTTCAATCACGCGTCCTACCTCATTTCAGAGTTAACCTGTTCGATTTCAAATTTCAAATAACGAGCTTTAACGCATTTTTCACGATAATCCGAGTTTCGGCAAATGCTGGTTTCTGGCACACCGCACCCCCAAATGTCTTCCGTTGGTGCTCAAATTTTGCGTGGCCGCTTTATCTGACCCCAGAACTTTCTATGCGATTTCCGAGAATTTTGTTCCGGACCCCGAATCCCGAAAACCGTGTATTATACACTTCAATTTCAAATTGCTCGGGAGGTCGTACGACCCGGTTTTTTTCTCCCCGTTTTTCAATCACGCGTCCTACCTCATTTCAGAGTTAACCCGTTCGATTTCAAATTTCAAATAACGAGCTTTAACGCATTTTTCACGATAATCCGAGTTTCTGCGAATGCTGGTTTCTGGCACACCGGCACCCCCAAATGTCTTCCGTTGGTGCTCAAATTTTGCGTGGCCGCTTTATCTCGACCCCAGAACTTTCTATGCGATTTCCGAGAATTTTGTTCCGGACCCCGAATCCCGAAAACCGTGTATTATACACTTCAATTTCAAATGCTCGGGAGGTCGTACTGACCCGGTTTCTTTTTCTCCCCGTTTTTCAATCACGCGTCCTACCTCATTTCAGAGTTAACCTGTTCGATTTCAGCCTCAAATAACGAGCTTTAACGCATTTTTCACGATAATCCGAGTTTCGCGAATGTCGGTTTCTCGCACACCGCACCCCCAAATGTCTTCCGTTGGTGCTCAAATTTTGCGTGGCCGCTTTATCTCGACCCCAGAACTTTCTATGCGATTTCCGAGAATTTTGTTCCGGACCCCGAATCCCGAAAACCGTGTATTATACACTTCAATTTCAAATTGCTCGGGAGGTCGTACGACCCGGTTTTTTTTCTCTCCCGTTTTTCAATCACGCGTCCTACCTCATTTCAGGAGTTAACCCGTTCGATTTCAAATTTCAAATAACGAGCTTTAACGCATTTTTCACGATAATCCGAGTTTCGGCGAATGCTGGTTTCTGGCACACCGCACCCCCAAATGTCTTCCGTTGGTGCTCAAATTTTGCGTGGCCGCTTTATCTCGACCCCTGAACTTTCTATGCGATTTCCGAGAATTTTGTTCCGGACCCCGAATCCCGAAAACCGTGTATTATACACTTCAATTTCAAATGCTCGGGAGGTCGTACGACCCGGTTTCTTTTTTTCTCCCGTTTTTCAATCACGCGTCCTACCTCATTTCAGAGTTAACCCGTTCGATTTCAAATCAAATAACGAGTTTTAACGCATTTTTCACGATAATCCGAGTTTCGCGAATGTCGGTTTCTCGCACACCGCACCCCCAAATGTCTTCCGTTGGTGCTCAAATTTTGCGTGGCCGCTTTATCCGACCCCAGAACTTTCTATGCGATTTCCGAGAATTTTGTTCCGGACCCCGAATCCCGAAAACCGTGTATTATACACTTCAATTTCAAATGCTCGGGAGGTCGACGACCCGGTTTTTTTTCTCCCCGTTTTTCAATCACGCGTCCTACCTCATTTCAGAGTTAACCTGTTCGATTTCACCAAATAACGAGCTTTAACGCTTTTTCACGATAATCCGAGTTTCGCGAATGTCGGTTTCTCGCACACCGCACCCCCAAATGTCTTCCGTTGGTGCTCAAATTTTGCGTGGCCGCTTTATCTCGACCCCAGAACTTTCTATGCGATTTCCGAGAATTTTGTTCCGGACCCCGAATCCCGAAAACCGTGTATTATACACTTCAATTTCAAATGCTCGGGAGGTCGACGACCCGGTTTTTTTCTCCCCGTTTTTCAATCACGCGTCCTACCTCATTTCAGAGTTAACCTGTTCGATTTCAAATTTCAAATAACGAGTTTTAACGCATTTTTCACGATAATCCGAGTTTCGCGAATGCCGGTTTCTCGGCACACCGCACCCCCAAATGTCTTCCGTTGGTGCTCAAATTTTGCGTGGCCGCTTTATCCGACCCCATGAACTTTCTATGCGATTTCCGGAGAATTTTGTTCCGGACCCCCGAATCCCGAAAACCGTGTATTATACACTTCAATTTCAAATGCTGCTCGGGAGGTCGTACGACCCGGTTTTTTTTTCCCCCCGTTTTTCAATCACGCGTCCTACCTCATTTCAGAGTTAACCCGTTCGATTTCAAATTTCAAATAACGAGTTTTAACGCATTTTTCACGATAATCCGAGTTTCGCGAATGTCGGTTTCTCGCACACCGCACCCCCAAATGTCTTCCGTTGGTGCTCAAATTTTGCGTGGCCGCTTTATCTGACCCCAGAACTTTCTATGCGATTTCCGGAGAATTTTGTTCCGGACCCCCGAATCCCGAAAACCGTGTATTATACACTTCAATTTCAAATGCTCGGGAGGTCGTACGACCCGGTTTTTTTTCTCCCTCGTTTTTCAATCACGCGTCCTACCTCATTTCAGAGTTAACCTGTTCGATTTCAAATTTCAAATAACGAGTTTTAACGCATTTTTCACGATAATCCGAGTTTCGCGAATGCCGGTTTCTCGCACACCGCACCCCCAAATGTCTTCCGTTGGTGCTCAAATTTTGCGTGGCCGCTTTATCTCGACCCCAGAACTTTCTATGCGATTTCCGAGAATTTTGTTCCGGACCCCGAATCCCGAAAACCGTGTATTATACACTTCAATTTCAAATGCTCGGGAGGTCGTACGACCCGGTTTTTTTTTCCCCGTTTTTCAATCACGCGTCCTACCTCATTTCAGAGTTAACCCGTTCGATTTCAAATCAAATAACGAGTTTTAACGCATTTTTCACGATAATCCGAGTTTCGCGAATGCGGTTTCTGCACACCGCACCCCCAAATGTCTTCCGTTGGTGCTCAAATTTTGCGTGGCCGCTTTATCTCGACCCCAGAACTTTCTATGCGATTTCCGAGAATTTTGTTCCGGACCCCGAATCCCGAAAACCGTGTATTATACACTTCAATTTCAAATGCTCGGGAGGTCGTACCGGACCCGGTTTTTTTTTCTCCCCGTTTTTCAATCACGCGTCCTACCTCATTTCAGAGTTAACCCGTTCGATTTCACCTCAAATGTAACGAGCTTTAACGCATTTTTCACGATAATCCGAGTTTCGCGAATGTCGGTTTCTCGCACACCGCACCCCCAAATGTCTTCCGTTGGTGCTCAAATTTTGCGTGGCCGCTTTATCCGACCCCAGAACTTTCTATGCGATTTCCGAGAATTTTGTTCCGGACCCCGAATCCCGAAAACCGTGTATTATACACTTCAATTTCAAATGCTCGGGAGGTCGTACCAGACCCGGTTTTTTTTCTCCCTGTTTTTCAATCACGCGTCCTACCTCATTTCAGGAGTTAACCCGTTCGATTTCAAATCAAATAACGAGTTTTAACGCATTTTTCACGATAATCCGAGTTTCGCGAATGTCGGTTTCTCGCACACCGCACCCCCAAATGTCTTCCGTTGGTGCTCAAATTTTGCGTGGCCGCTTTATCTCGACCCCAGAACTTTCTATGCGATTTCCGAGAATTTTGTTCCGGACCCCGAATCCCGAAAACCGTGTATTATACACTTCAATTTCAAATGCTCGGGAGGTCGTACCGGACCCGGTTTTTTTTTTCTCCCCGTTTTTCAATCACGCGTCCTACCTCATTTCAGGAGTTAACCTGTTCGATTTCACCAAATAACGAGCTTTAACGCATTTTTCACGATAATCCGAGTTTCGCGAATGTCGGTTTCGCACACCGCACCCCCAAATGTCTTCCGTTGGTGCTCAAATTTTGCGTGGCCGCTTTATCCGACCCCAGAACTTTCTATGCGATTTCCGAGAATTTTGTTCCGGACCCCGAATCCCGAAAACCGTGTATTATACACTTCAATTTCAAATGCTCGGGAGGTCGTACCGGACCCGGTTTTTTTTCTCCCCGTTTTTCAATCACGCGTCCTACCTCATTTCAGAGTTAACCCGTTCGATTTCACCAAATAACGAGCTTTAACGCATTTTTCACGATAATCCGAGTTTCGCGAATGAATGTCGGTTTCTCGCACACCGCACCCCCAAATGTCTTCCGTTGGTGCTCAAATTTTGCGTGGCCGCTTTATCCGACCCCAGAACTTTCTATGCGATTTCCGAGAATTTTGTTCCGGACCCCGAATCCCGAAAACCGTGTATTATACACTTCAATTTCACTGCTCGGGAGGTCGTACGACCCGGTTTTTTTTTCTCCCGTTTTTCAATCACGCGTCCTACCTCATTTCTGGAGTTAACCTGTTCGATTTCAGCCTCAAATAACGAGCTTTAACGCATTTTTCACGATAATCCGAGTTTCGGCGAATGCTGGTTTCTGGCACACCGGCACCCCCAAATGCCTTCCGTTGGTGCTCCACTTTTGCGTGGCCGCTTTATCTGACCCCAGAACTTTCTATGCGATTTCCGGAGAATTTTGTTCCGGGACCCCGGAAGCCCGAAAAACCGTGTATTATACACTTCAATTTCAGCCGTTCGGGAGGTCGTACCGGACCCGGTTTTTTTTTCTCCCCGTTTTTCAATCACGCGTCCTACCTCATTTCAGGAGTTAACCTTTTCGATTTCAAAATTTCAAATAACGAGTTTTAACGCATTTTTCACGATAATCCGAGTTTCGCGAATGTCGGTTTTTCGCACACCGCACCCCCAAATGTCTTCCGTTGGTGCTCAAATTTTGCGTGGCCGCTTTATCTCGACCCCAGAACTTTCTATGCGATTTCCGAGAATTTTGTTCCGGACCCCGAATCCCGAAAACCGTGTATTATACACTTCAATTTCAAATGCTCGGGAGGTCGTACCGGACCCGGTTTTTTTTTCTCCCCGTTTTTCAATCACGCGTCCTACCTCATTTCAGAGTTAACCCGTTCGATTTCAAATTTCAAATAACGAGTTTTAACGCATTTTTCACGATAATCCGAGTTTCGCGAATGCCGGTTTTCGCACACCGCACCCCCAAATGTCTTCCGTTGGTGCTCAAATTTTGCGTGGCCGCTTTATCTCGACCCCAGAAACTTTCTATGCGATTTCCGAGAATTTTGTTCCGGACCCCGAATCCCGAAAAACGTGTATTATACACTTCAATTTCAAATGCTCGGGAGGTCGACGACCCGGTTTTTTTTTCTCCCTGTTTTTCAATCACGCGTCCTACCTCATTTCAGGAGTTAACCCGTTCGATTTCAAATCAAATAACGAGTTTTAACGCATTTTTCACGATAATCCGAGTTTCGCGAATGCCGGTTTCTTCGCACACCGACCCCCAAATGTCTTCCGTTGGTGCTCAAATTTTGCGTGGCCGCTTTATCCGACCCCAGAACTTTCTATGCGATTTCCGAGAATTTTGTTCCGGACCCCGAATCCCGAAAACCGTGTATTATACACTTCAATTTCACTGCTCGGGAGGTCGTACCTGACCCGGTTTTTTTTTCTCCCTGTTTTTCAATCACGCGTCCTACCTCATTTCAGGAGTTAACCCGTTCGATTTCACCAAATAACGAGCTTTAACGCATTTTTCACGATAATCCGAGTTTCGCGAATGCCGGTTTCTCGCACACCGCACCCCCAAATGTCTTCCGTTGGTGCTCAAATTTTGCGTGGCCGCTTTATCTCGACCCCAGAACTTTCTATGCGATTTCCGAGAATTTTGTTCCGGACCCCGAATCCCGAAAACCGTGTATTATACACTTCAATTTCACTGCTCGGGAGGTCGTACCGGACCCGGTTTTTTTTCTCCCCGTTTTTCAATCACGCGTCCTACCTCATTTCAGAGTTAACCCGTTCGATTTCAAATCAAATAACGAGTTTTAACGCATTTTTCACGATAATCCGAGTTTCGCGAATGTCGGTTTCTGCACACCGCACCCCCAAATGTCTTCCGTTGGTGCTCAAATTTTGCGTGGCCGCTTTATCCGACCCCAGAACTTTCTATGCGATTTCCGAGAATTTTGTTCCGGACCCCGAATCCCGAAAACCGTGTATTATACACTTCAATTTCAAATGCTCGGGAGGTCGTACTGACCCGGTTTTTTTTCTCTCCCCGTTTTTCAATCACGCGTCCTACCTCATTTCAGGAGTTAACCCGTTCGATTTCACCAAATAACGAGCTTTAACGCATTTTTCACGATAATCCGAGTTTCGACGAATGCTGGTTTCTGGCACACCGGCACCCCCAAATGTCTTCCGTTGGTGCTCAAATTTTGCGTGGCCGCTTTATCTCGACCCCAGAACTTTCTATGCGATTTCCGAGAATTTTGTTCCGGACCCCGAATCCCGAAAACCGTGTATTATACACTTCAATTTCAAATGCTCGAGGTCGTACGACCCGGTTTTTTTTCTCCCCGTTTTTCAATCACGCGTCCTACCTCATTTCAGGAGTTAACCTGTTCGATTTCAGAATCAAATAACGAGTTTTAACGCATTTTTCACGATAATCCGAGTTTCGCGAATGCCGGTTTCGCACACCGCACCCCCAAATGTCTTCCGTTGGTGCTCAAATTTTGCGTGGCCGCTTTATCTGACCCCAGAACTTTCTATGTGATTTCCGGAGAATTTTGTTCCGGGAACCCGAATCCCGAAAACCGTGTATTATACACTTCAATTTCAAATGCTCGGAGGTCGTACGACCCGGTTTTTTTTTCTCCCGTTTTTCAATCACGCGTCCTACCTCATTTCAGAGTTAACCCGTTCGATTTCAAATTTCAAATAACGAGCTTTAACGCATTTTTCACGATAATCCGAGTTTCGGCGAATGCTGGTTTCTGGCACACCGGCACCCCCCAAATGTCTTCCGTTGGTGCTCAAATTTTGCGTGGCCGCTTTATCTGACCCCAGAACTTTCTATGCGATTTCCGAGAATTTTGTTCCGGACCCCGAATCCCGAAAACCGTGTATTATACACTTCAATTTCAAATGCTCGGGAGGTCGACCGACCCGGTTTTTTTTCTCCCTGTTTTTCAATCACGCGTCCTACCTCATTTCAGGAGTTAACCCGTTCGATTTCAAATCAAATAACGAGTTTTAACGCATTTTTCACGATAATCCGAGTTTCGCGAATGTCGGTTTCTCGCACACCGCACCCCCAAATGTCTTCCGTTGGTGCTCAAATTTTGCGTGGCCGCTTTATCCGACCCCGTGAACTTTCTATGCGATTTCCGAGAATTTTGTTCCGGACCCCGAATCCCGAAAACCGTGTATTATACACTTCAATTTCACTGCTCGGGAGGTCGTACCAGACCCGGTTTTTTTTCTCCCTGTTTTTCAATCACGCGTCCTACCTCATTTCAGGAGTTAACCCGTTCGATTTCACCAAATAACGAGCTTTAACGCATTTTTCACGATAATCCGAGTTTCGCGAATGCCGGTTTCTCGCACACCGCACCCCCAAATGTCTTCCGTTGGTGCTCAAATTTTGCGTGGCCGCTTTATCTCGACCCCAGAACTTTCTATGCGATTTCCGAGAATTTTGTTCCGGACCCCGAATCCCGAAAACCGTGTATTATACACTTCAATTTCACCTGCTCGGGAGGTCGTACCAGACCCGGTTTTTTTTCTCCCTGTTTTTCAATCACGCGTCCTACCTCATTTCAGGAGTTAACCCGTTCGATTTCAAATCAAATAACGAGTTTTAACGCATTTTTCACGATAATCCGAGTTTCGCGAATGCGGTTTCTCGCACACCGCACCCCCAAATGTCTTCCGTTGGTGCTCAAATTTTGCGTGGCCGCTTTATCTCGACCCCAGAACTTTCTATGCGATTTCCGAGAATTTTGTTCCGGACCCCGAATCCCGAAAACCGTGTATTATACACTTCAATTTCAAATGCTCGGGAGGTCGTACGACCCGGTTTCTTTTTCCCCCGTTTTTCAATCACGCGTCCTACCTCATTTCAGAGTTAACCCGTTCGATTTCAAATTTCAAATAACGAGTTTTAACGCATTTTTCACGATAATCCGAGTTTCGCGAATGTCGGTTTCGGCACACCGCACCCCCAAATGTCTTCCGTTGGTGCTCAAATTTTGCGTGGCCGCTTTATCCGACCCCAGAACTTTCTATGCGATTTCCGAGAATTTTGTTCCGGACCCCGAATCCCGAAAACCGTGTATTATACACTTCAATTTCAAATGCTCGGGAGGTCGTACGACCCGGTTTTTTTTTCCCCCTGTTTTTCAATCACGCGTCCTACCTCATTTCAGGAGTTAACCCGTTCGATTTCAAATTTCAAATAACGAGTTTTAACGCATTTTTCACGATAATCCGAGTTTCGCGAATGCCGGTTTCGGCACACCGCACCCCCAAATGTCTTCCGTTGGTGCTCAAATTTTGCGTGGCCGCTTTATCCGACCCCAGAACTTTCTATGCGATTTCCGAGAATTTTGTTCCGGACCCCGAATCCCGAAAACCGTGTATTATACACTTCAATTTCAAATTCGGGAGGTCGTACCTGACCCGGTTTTTTTTTCTCCCTGTTTTTCAATCACGCGTCCTACCTCATTTCAGGAGTTAACCCGTTCGATTTCACCAAATAACGAGCTTTAACGCATTTTTCACGATAATCCGAGTTTCGCAATGCCGGTTTCTCGCACACCGCACCCCCAAATGTCTTCCGTTGGTGCTCAAATTTTGCGTGGCCGCTTTATCCGACCCCATGAACTTTCTATGCGATTTCCGGAGAATTTTGTTCCGGACCCCCGAATCCCGAAAACCGTGTATTATACACTTCAATTTCAAATGCTCGTCGGGAGGTCGACGACCCGGTTTTTTTTCTCCCTGTTTTTCAATCACGCGTCCTACCTCATTTCAGGAGTTAACCCGTTCGATTTCAAATTTCAAATAACGAGTTTTAACGCATTTTTCACGATAATCCGAGTTTCGCGAATGCCGGTTTCGCACACCGCACCCCCAAATGTCTTCCGTTGGTGCTCAAATTTTGCGTGGCCGCTTTATCTCGACCCCAGAACTTTCTATGCGATTTCCGAGAATTTTGTTCCGGACCCCTAATCCCGAAAACCGTGTATTATACACTTCAATTTCACTGCTCGGGAGGTCGTACTGACCCGGTTTTTTTCTCCCGTTTTTCAATCACGCGTCCTACCTCATTTCAGGAGTTAACCTGTTCGATTTCAGATTCAAATAACGAGTTTTAACGCATTTTTCACGATAATCCGAGTTTCGCGAATGCCGGTTTCTCGCACACCGCACCCCCAAATGTCTTCCGTTGGTGCTCAAATTTTGCGTGGCCGCTTTATCCGACCCCATGAACTTTCTATGCGATTTCCGGAGAATTTTGTTCCGGACCCCCGAATCCCGAAAACCGTGTATTATACACTTCAATTTCAAATGCTCGGGAGGTCGTACGACCCGGTTTTTTTTCCCCGTTTTTCAATCACGCGTCCTACCTCATTTCAGAGTTAACCCGTTCGATTTCAAATCAAATAACGAGTTTTAACGCATTTTTCACGATAATCCGAGTTTCGCGAATGTCGGTTTCTCGCACACCGCACCCCCAAATGTCTTCCGTTGGTGCTCAAATTTTGCGTGGCCGCTTTATCCGACCCCAGAACTTTCTATGCGATTTCCGAGAATTTTGTTCCGGACCCCGAATCCCGAAAACCGTGTATTATACACTTCAATTTCAAATTCGCTCGGAGGTCGTACCGGACCCGGTTTTTTTTCTCCCTGTTTTTCAATCACGCGTCCTACCTCATTTCAGGAGTTAACCTGTTCGATTTCAGATTCAAATAACGAGTTTTAACGCATTTTTCACGATAATCCGAGTTTCGCGAATGTCGGTTTCTTCGCACACCGCACCCCCAAATGTCTTCCGTTGGTGCTCAAATTTTGCGTGGCCGCTTTATCTCGACCCCAGAACTTTCTATGCGATTTCCGAGAATTTTGTTCCGGACCCCGAATCCCGAAAACCGTGTATTATACACTTCAATTTCAAATGCTCGGGAGGTCGTACTGACCCGGTTTTTTTTCTCCCCGTTTTTCAATCACGCGTCCTACCTCATTTCAGGAGTTAACCTGTTCGATTTCAAATTTCAAATAACGAGTTTTAACGCATTTTTCACGATAATCCGAGTTTCGCGAATGTCGGTTTCTGCACACCGCACCCCCAAATGTCTTCCGTTGGTGCTCAAATTTTGCGTGGCCGCTTTATCCGACCCCAGAACTTTCTATGCGATTTCCGAGAATTTTGTTCCGGACCCCGAATCCCGAAAACCGTGTATTATACACTTCAATTTCAAATGCTCGGGAGGTCGTACCGGACCCGGTTTTTTTTTCTCCCCGTTTTTCAATCACGCGTCCTACCTCATTTCAGGAGTTAACCTGTTCGATTTCAGATTCAAATAACGAGTTTTAACGCATTTTTCACGATAATCCGAGTTTCGCGAATGCCGGTTTCGCACACCGACCCCCAAATGTCTTCCGTTGGTGCTCAAATTTTGCGTGGCCGCTTTATCTCGACCCCAGAACTTTCTATGCGATTTCCGAGAATTTTGTTCCGGACCCCGAATCCCGAAAACCGTGTATTATACACTTCAATTTCAAATTCCGCTCGAGGTCGTACGACCCGGTTTTTTTTTCTCCCCGTTTTTCAATCACGCGTCCTACCTCATTTCAGAGTTAACCTGTTCGATTTCACCAAATAACGAGCTTTAACGCATTTTTCACGATAATCCGAGTTTCGCGAATGCCGGTTTCTCGCACACCGCACCCCCAAATGTCTTCCGTTGGTGCTCAAATTTTGCGTGGCCGCTTTATCCGACCCCAGAACTTTCTATGCGATTTCCGAGAATTTTGTTCCGGACCCCGAATCCCGAAAACCGTGTATTATACACTTCAATTTCAAATGCTCGGGAGGTCGTACCAGACCCGGTTTTTTTTCTCCCTGTTTTTCAATCACGCGTCCTACCTCATTTCAGGAGTTAACCCGTTCGATTTCAAATCAAATAACGAGTTTTAACGCATTTTTCACGATAATCCGAGTTTCGCGAATGTCGGTTTCTCGCACACCGGCACTCCCAAATGTCTTCCGTTGGTGCTCAAATTTTGCGTGGCCGCTTTATCCGACCCCAGAACTTTCTATGCGATTTCCGAGAATTTTGTTCCGGACCCCTAATCCCGAAAACCGTGTATTATACACTTCAATTTCAATTTGCTCGGGAGGTCGACGACCCGGTTTTTTTTCTCCCCGTTTTTCAATCACGCGTCCTACCTCATTTCAGAGTTAACCCGTTCGATTTCACCAAATAACGAGCTTTAACGCATTTTTCACGATAATCCGAGTTTCGCGAATGCGGGTTTCTCGCACACCGCACCCCCAAATGTCTTCCGTTGGTGCTCAAATTTTGCGTGGCCGCTTTATCTCGACCCCAGAACTTTCTATGCGATTTCCGAGAATTTTGTTCCGGACCCCTAATCCCGAAAACCGTGTATTATACACTTCAATTTCAAATGCTCGGGAGGTCGTACGACCCGGTTTTTTTTCCCTCGTTTTTCAATCACGCGTCCTACCTCATTTCAGGAGTTAACCTGTTCGATTTCACCAAATAACGAGCTTTAACGCATTTTTCACGATAATCCGAGTTTCGCGAATGCCGGTTTCGCACACACCGCACCCCCAAATGTCTTCCGTTGGTGCTCAAATTTTGCGTGGCCGCTTTATCTCGACCCCAGAACTTTCTATGCGATTTCCGAGAATTTTGTTCCGGACCCCGAATCCCGAAAACCGTGTATTATACACTTCAATTTCAAATGCTCGAGGTCGTACGACCCGGTTTTTTTTCTCCCGTTTTTCAATCACGCGTCCTACCTCATTTCAGGAGTTAACCTGTTCGATTTCACCAAATAACGAGCTTTAACGCATTTTTCACGATAATCCGAGTTTCGCGAATGTCGGTTTCTCGCACACCGCACCCCCAAATGTCTTCCGTTGGTGCTCAAATTTTGCGTGGCCGCTTTATCTCGACCCCAGAACTTTCTATGCGATTTCCGAGAATTTTGTTCCGGACCCCGAATCCCGAAAACCGTGTATTATACACTTCAATTTCAAATGCTCGGGAGGTCGTACCGGACCCGGTTTTTTTTCTCCCCGTTTTTCAATCACGCGTCCTACCTCATTTCAGGAGTTAACCTGTTCGATTTCAGAATCAAATAACGAGTTTTAACGCATTTTTCACGATAATCCGAGTTTCGCGAATGCTGGTTTCTCACACACCGCACCCCCAAATGTCTTCCGTTGGTGCTCAAATTTTGCGTGGCCGCTTTATCTCGACCCCAGAACTTTCTATGCGATTTCCGAGAATTTTGTTCCGGACCCCTAATCCCGAAAACCGTGTATTATACACTTCAATTTCACTGCTCGGGAGGTCGTACCTGACCCGGTTTTTTTTTCTCCCTGTTTTTCAATCACGCGTCCTACCTCATTTCAGGAGTTAACCCGTTCGATTTCAAATTTCAAATAACGAGTTTTAACGCATTTTTCACGATAATCCGAGTTTCGCGAATGTCGGTTTCTCGGCACACCGCACACCCCCAAATGTCTTCCGTTGGTGCTCAAATTTTGCGTGGCCGCTTTATCCGACCCCAGAACTTTCTATGCGATTTCCGAGAATTTTGTTCCGGACCCCGAATCCCGAAAACCGTGTATTATACACTTCAATTTCACTGCTCGGGAGGTCGACGACCCGGTTTTTTTTTCTCCCTGTTTTTCAATCACGCGTCCTACCTCATTTCAGGAGTTAACCCGTTCGATTTCACCAAATAACGAGCTTTAACGCATTTTTCACGATAATCCGAGTTTCGCGAATGCCGGTTTCTCGCACACCGCACCCCCAAATGTCTTCCGTTGGTGCTCAAATTTTGCGTGGCCGCTTTATCTGACCCCAGAACTTTCTATGCGATTTCCGGAGAATTTTGTTCCGGGACCCCGAATCCCGAAAAACCGTGTATTATACACTTCAATTTCAAATGCTCGGGAGGTCGACGACCCGGTTTTTTTTCTCCCCGTTTTTCAATCACGCGTCCTACCTCATTTCAGAGTTAACCTGTTCGATTTCAAATTTCAAATAACGAGTTTTAACGCATTTTTCACGATAATCCGAGTTTCGCGAATGCCGGTTTCTGCACACCGCACCCCCAAATGTCTTCCGTTGGTGCTCAAATTTTGCGTGGCCGCTTTATCTGACCCCAGAACTTTCTATGCGATTTCCGGAGAATTTTGTTCCGGGACCCCGAATCCCGAAAAACCGTGTATTATACACTTCAATTTCAAACTGCTCGGGAGGTCGTACCGGACCCGGTTTTTTTTCTCCCCGTTTTTCAATCACGCGTCCTACCTCATTTCAGAGTTAACCCGTTCGATTTCAAATTTCAAATAACGAGTTTTAACGCATTTTTCACGATAATCCGAGTTTCGCGAATGCCGGTTTCTCGCACACCGCACCCCCAAATGTCTTCCGTTGGTGCTCAAATTTTGCGGGCGCTTTATCCGACCCCAGAACTTTCTATGCGATTTCCGGAGAATTTTGTTCCGGAACCCCCGAATCCCGAAAAACGTGTATTATACACTTCAATTTCAAATGCTCGGGAGGTCGACGACCCGGTTTTTTTTTCCCCGTTTTTCAATCACGCGTCCTACCTCATTTCAGAGTTAACCCGTTCGATTTCAAATTCAAATAACGAGTTTTAACGCATTTTTCACGATAATCCGAGTTTCGCGAATGTCCGGTTTCTCGCACACCGCACCCCCAAATGTCTTCCGTTGGTGCTCAAATTTTGCGTGGCCGCTTTATCCGACCCCAGAACTTTCTATGCGATTTCCGAGAATTTTGTTCCGGACCCCGAATCCCGAAAACCGTGTATTATACACTTCAATTTCAAATGCTCGGGAGGTCGTACCGGACCCGGTTTTTTTTCTCCCCGTTTTTCAATCACGCGTCCTACCTCATTTCAGAGTTAACCCGTTCGATTTCACCAAATAACGAGCTTTAACGCATTTTTCACGATAATCCGAGTTTCGCGAATGCCGGTTTCTCGGCACACCGCACCCCCAAATGTCTTCCGTTGGTGCTCAAATTTTGCGTGGCCGCTTTATCCGACCCCAGAACTTTCTATGCGATTTCCGAGAATTTTGTTCCGGACCCCGAATCCCGAAAACCGTGTATTATACACTTCAATTTCAAATGCTCGAGGTCGTACGACCCGGTTTTTTTTTTCTCCCTGTTTTTCAATCACGCGTCCTACCTCATTCCAGGAGTTAACCTGTTCGATTTCAGATTCAAATAACGAGTTTTAACGCATTTTTCACGATAATCCGAGTTTCGCGAATGCCGGTTTCGCACACCGCACCCCCAAATGTCTTCCGTTGGTGCTCAAATTTTGCGTGGCCGCTTTATCTGACCCCAGAACTTTCTATGCGATTTCCGGAGAATTTTGTTCCGGGACCCCGAATCCCGAAAAACCGTGTATTATACACTTCAATTTCAGCTGCTCGGGAGGTCGTACGACCCGGTTTTTTTTCTCCCCGTTTTTTTCAATCACGCGTCCTACCTCATTTCAGGAGTTAACCTGTTCGATTTCAGCCTCAAATAACGAGCTTTAACGCATTTTTCACGATAATCCGAGTTTCGCGAATGCCGGTTTCTCGCACACCGCACCCCCAAATGTCTTCCGTTGGTGCTCAAATTTTGCGTGGCCGCTTTATCCGACCCCAGAACTTTCTATGCGATTTCCGAGAATTTTGTTCCGGACCCCGAATCCCGAAAACCGTGTATTATACACTTCAATTTCAAATTGTCGGGGTCGGTCGACGACCCGGTTTTTTTTTCTCCCGTTTTTCAATCACGCGTCCTACCTCATTTCAGGAGTTAACCTGTTCGATTTCAGAATCAAATAACGAGTTTTAACGCATTTTTCACGATAATCCGAGTTTCGCGAATGCGGTTTTCGCACACCGCACCCCCAAATGTCTTCCGTTGGTGCTCAAATTTTGCGTGGCCGCTTTATCTCGACCCCAGAACTTTCTATGCGATTTCCGAGAATTTTGTTCCGGACCCAATCCCGAAAACCGTGTATTATACACTTCAATTTCAAATTCGGGAGGTCGTACTCGACCCGGTTTTTTTTTCTCCCCGTTTTTCAATCACGCGTCCTACCTCATTTCAGGAGTTAACCTGTTCGATTTCACCAAATAACGAGCTTTAACGCATTTTTCACGATAATCCGAGTTTCGCGAATGTCGGTTTCTGCACACCGCACCCCCAAATGTCTTCCGTTGGTGCTCAAATTTTGCGTGGCCGCTTTATCTCGACCCCAGAACTTTCTATGCGATTTCCGAGAATTTTGTTCCGGACCCCGAATCCCGAAAACCGTGTATTATACACTTCAATTTCACTGCTCGGGAGGTCGACTGACCCGGTTTTTTTTCTCCCGTTTTTCAATCACGCGTCCTACCTCATTTTCAGAGTTAACCTGTTCGATTTCAAATTTCAAATAACGAGTTTTAACGCATTTTTCACGATAATCCGAGTTTCGCGAATGCCGGTTTCTCGCACACCGCACCCCCAAATGTCTTCCGTTGGTGCTCAAATTTTGCGTGGCCGCTTTATCCGACCCCAGAACTTTCTATGCGATTTCCGAGAATTTTGTTCCGGACCCCGAATCCCGAAAACCGTGTATTATACACTTCAATTTCAAATGCTCGGGAGGTCGACGACCCGGTTTTTTTTCTCCCGTTTTTCAATCACGCGTCCTACCTCATTTCAGGAGTTAACCTGTTCGATTTCAGCCTCAAATAACGAGCTTTAACGCATTTTTCACGATAATCCGAGTTTCGCGAATGCCGGTTTCTGCACACCGCACCCCCAAATGTCTTCCGTTGGTGCTCAAATTTTGCGTGGCCGCTTTATCTCGACCCCAGAACTTTCTATGCGATTTCCGAGAAATTTGTTCCGGACCCCGAATCCCGAAAACCGTGTATTATACACTTCAATTTCAAATGCTCGGGAGGTCGACGACCCGGTTTCTTTTTCTCCCTGTTTTTCAATCACGCGTCCTACCTTGTTTCAGGAGTTAACCTGTTCGATTTCAACCTCAAATAACGAGCTTTAACGCATTTTTCACGATAATCCGAGTTTCTGCGAATGCTGGTTTCTGGCACACCGGCACCCCCAAATGTCTTCCGTTGGTGCTCAAATTTTGCGTGGCCGCTTTATCTGACCCCAGAACTTTCTATGCGATTTCCAGAGAATTTTGTTCCGGACCCCGAATCCCGAAAACCGTGTATTATACACTTCAATTTCAAATGCTCGGGAGGTCGTACCGGACCCGGTTTTTTTTCTCCCCGTTTTTCAATCACGCGTCCTACCTCATTTCAGAGTTAACCCGTTCGATTTCAAATCAAATAACGAGTTTTAACGCATTTTTCACGATAATCCGAGTTTCGCGAATGCGGTTTCGCACACCGCACCCCCAAATGTCTTCCGTTGGTGCTCAAATTTTGCGTGGCCGCTTTATCCGACCCCAGAACTTTCTATGCGATTTCCGAGAAATTTTGTTCCGGACCCCGAATCCCGAAAACCGTGTATTATACACTTCAATTTCAAATTGCTCGAGGTCGTACGACCCGGTTTTTTTTCTCCCTGTTTTTCAATCACGCGTCCTACCTCATTTCAGGAGTTAACCCGTTCGATTTCAAAAAATAACGAGCTTTAACGCATTTTTCACGATAATCCGAGTTTCGCGAATGTCGGTTTCTCGCACACCGCACCCCCAAATGTCTTCCGTTGGTGCTCAAATTTTGCGTGGCCGCTTTATCTCGACCCCAGAACTTTCTATGCGATTTCCGAGAATTTTGTTCCGGACCCCGAATCCCGAAAACCGTGTATTATACACTTCAATTTCAAATGCTCGGGAGGTCGTACTGACCCGGTTTCTTTTTCTCCCTGTTTTTCAATCACGCGTCCTACCTCATTTCAGGAGTTAACCCGTTCGATTTCAGCCTCAAATAACGAGCTTTAACGCATTTTTCACGATAATCCGAGTTTCGCGAATGCCGGTTTCTCGCACACCGCACCCCCAAATGTCTTCCGTTGGTGCTCAAATTTTGCGTGGCCGCTTTATCTGACCCCAGAACTTTCTATGCGATTTCCGGAGAATTTTGTTCCGGACCCCCGAATCCCGAAAACCGTGTATTATACACTTCAATTTCAAATGCTCGGGAGGTCGACGACCCGGTTTTTTTTCTCCCTGTTTTTCAATCACGCGTCCTACCTCATTTCAGGAGTTAACCCGTTCGATTTCACCAAATAACGAGCTTTAACGCATTTTTCACGATAATCCGAGTTTCGCGAATGCCGGTTTCTCGCACACCGCACCCCCAAATGTCTTCCGTTGGTGCTCAAATTTTGCGTGGCCGCTTTATCCGACCCCAGAACTTTCTATGCGATTTCCGAGAATTTTGTTCCGGACCCCTAATCCCGAAAACCGTGTATTATACACTTCAATTTCAAATGCTCGGGAGGTCGTACGACCCGGTTTCTTTTCTCCCCGTTTTTCAATCACGCGTCCTACCTCATTTCAGGAGTTAACCTGTTCGATTTCAAATTTCAAATAACGAGTTTTAACGCATTTTTCACGATAATCCGAGTTTCGCGAATGTCGGTTTCTTCGCACACCGCACCCCCAAATGTCTTCCGTTGGTGCTCAAATTTTGCGTGGCCGCTTTATCCGACCCCAGAACTTTCTATGCGATTTCCGAGAATTTTGTTCCGGACCCCGAATCCCGAAAACCGTGTATTATACACTTCAATTTCAAATGCTCGGGAGGTCGTACTGACCCGGTTTTTTTTCTCCCCGTTTTTCAATCACGCGTCCTACCTCATTTCAGAGTTAACCCGTTCGATTTCACCAAATAACGAGCTTTAACGCATTTTTCACGATAATCCGAGTTTCGCGAATGCCGGTTTCTCGCACACCGCACCCCCAAATGTCTTCCGTTGGTGCTCAAATTTTGCGTGGCCGCTTTATCCGACCCCGAACTTTCTATGCGATTTCCGAGAATTTTGTTCCGGACCCCGAATCCCGAAAACCGTGTATTATACACTTCAATTTCAAATGCTCGGGAGGTCGTACTGACCCGGTTTTTTTTTCTCCCCGTTTTTCAATCACGCGTCCTACCTCATTTCAGAGTTAACCTGTTCGATTTCAAATTTCAAATAACGAGCTTTAACGCATTTTTCACGATAATCCGAGTTTCTGCGAATGTCGGTTTCTCGCACACCGCACCCCCAAATGTCTTCCGTTGGTGCTCAAATTTTGCGTGGCCGCTTTATCCGACCCCAGAACTTTCTATGCGATTTCCGAGAATTTTGTTCCGGACCCCGAATCCCGAAAACCGTGTATTATACACTTCAATTTCAAATGCTCGGGAGGTCGTACCAGACCCGGTTTTTTTTCTCCCTGTTTTTCAATCACGCGTCCTACCTCATTTCAGGAGTTAACCCGTTCGATTTCAAATTTCAAATAACGAGTTTTAACGCATTTTTCACGATAATCCGAGTTTCGCGAATGTCGGTTTCTGCACACCGCACCCCCAAATGTCTTCCGTTGGTGCTCAAATTTTGCGTGGCCGCTTTATCCGACCCCAGAACTTTCTATGCGATTTCCGAGAATTTTGTTCCGGACCCCGAATCCCGAAAACCGTGTATTATACACTTCAATTTCAAATGCTCGAGGTCGACCGACCCGGTTTTTTTTTTTCTCCCCGTTTTTCAATCACGCGTCCTACCTCATTTCAGAGTTAACCCGTTCGATTTCACCAAATAACGAGCTTTAACGCATTTTTCACGATAATCCGAGTTTCGCGAATGCCGGTTTCTGCACACCGCACCCCCAAATGTCTTCCGTTGGTGCTCAAATTTTGCGTGGCCGCTTTATCTCGACCCCAGAAACTTTCTATGCGATTTCCGAGAATTTTGTTCCGGACCCCGAATCCCGAAAACCGTGTATTATACACTTCAATTTCAAATTTCGCTCCGGGAGGTCGACGACCCGGTTTTTTTTTCTCCCCGTTTTTCAATCACGCGTCCTACCTCATTTCAGGAGTTAACCTGTTCGATTTCAGAATCAAATAACGAGTTTTAACGCATTTTTCACGATAATCCGAGTTTCGCGAATGTCGGTTTCTCGCACACCGCACCCCCAAATGTCTTCCGTTGGTGCTCAAATTTTGCGTGGCCGCTTTATCTCGACCCCAGAACTTTCTATGCGATTTCCGAGAATTTTGTTCCGGACCCCGAATCCCGAAAACCGTGTATTATACACTTCAATTTCAAATGCTCGGGAGGTCGTACGACCCGGTTTCTTTTCTCCCCGTTTTTCAATCACGCGTCCTACCTCATTTCAGGAGTTAACCTGTTCGATTTCAGATTCAAATAACGAGTTTTAACGCATTTTTCACGATAATCCGAGTTTCGCGAATGCCGGTTTCGCACACCGCACCCCCAAATGTCTTCCGTTGGTGCTCAAATTTTTGCGTGGCCGCTTTATCTCGACCCCAGAACTTTCTATGCGATTTCCGAGAATTTTGTTCCGGACCCCGAATCCCGAAAACCGTGTATTATACACTTCAATTTCAAATGCTCGGGAGGTCGACGACCCGGTTTTTTTTCTCCCCGTTTTTCAATCACGCGTCCTACCTCATTTCAGGAGTTAACCTGCGTTTCGATTTCAAAATAACGAGCTTTAACGCATTTTTCACGATAATCCGAGTTTCGCGAATGCCGGTTTCTCGCACACCGCACCCCCAAATGTCTTCCGTTGGTGCTCAAATTTTGCGTGGCCGCTTTATCCGACCCCAGAACTTTCTATGCGATTTCCGAGAATTTTGTTCCGGACCCCGAATCCCGAAAACCGTGTATTATACACTTCAATTTCAAATGCTCGGGAGGTCGTACCGGACCCGGTTTTTTTTTCTCCCCGTTTTTCAATCACGCGTCCTACCTCATTTCAGAGTTAACCTGTTCGATTTCAAATTTCAAAATAACGAGCTTTAACGCATTTTTCACGATAATCCGAGTTTCGCGAATGCGGTTTCTCGCACACCGCACCCCCAAATGTCTTCCGTTGGTGCTCAAATTTTGCGTGGCCGCTTTATCTCGACCCCAGAACTTTCTATGCGATTTCCGAGAATTTTGTTCCGGACCCCGAATCCCGAAAACCGTGTATTATACACTTCAATTTCAAATGCTCGGGGAGGTCGACGACCCGGTTTTTTTTCCCCGTTTTTCAATCACGCGTCCTACCTCATTTCAGAGTTAACCCGTTCGATTTCACCAAATAACGAGCTTTAACGCATTTTTCACGATAATCCGAGTTTCGCGAATGCTCGGTTTCTCGCACACCGCACCCCCAAATGTCTTCCGTTGGTGCTCAAATTTTGCGTGGCCGCTTTATCTGACCCCAGAACTTTCTATGCGATTTCCGGAGAATTTTGTTCCGGACCCCCGAATCCCGAAAACCGTGTATTATACACTTCAATTTCAAATGCTCGGGAGGTCGTACTGACCCGGTTTTTTTTCTCCCCGTTTTTCAATCACGCGTCCTACCTCATTTCAGGAGTTAACCTGTTCGATTTCAGCCTCAAATAACGAGCTTTAACGCATTTTTCACGATAATCCGAGTTTCGCGAATGTCGGTTTCTCGCACACCGCACCCCCAAATGTCTTCCGTTGGTGCTCAAATTTTGCGTGGCCGCTTTATCCGACCCCAGAACTTTCTATGCGATTTCCGAGAATTTTGTTCCGGACCCCGAATCCCGAAAACCGTGTATTATACACTTCAATTTCAAATGCTCGGGAGGTCGTACCGGACCCGGTTTTTTTTCTCCCCGTTTTTCAATCACGCGTCCTACCTCATTTCAGAGTTAACCTGTTCGATTTCAAATTTCAAATAACGAGTTTTAACGCATTTTTCACGATAATCCGAGTTTCGCGAATGCCGGTTTCTCGCACACCGCACCCCCAAATGTCTTCCGTTGGTGCTCAAATTTTGCGTGGCCGCTTTATCCGACCCCAGAACTTTCTATGCGATTTCCGAGAATTTTGTTCCGGACCCCGAATCCCGAAAACCGTGTATTATACACTTCAATTTCAAATGCTCGGGAGGTCGACGACCCGGTTTTTTTTTCTCCCCGTTTTTCAATCACGCGTCCTACCTCATTTCAGGAGTTAACCTGTTCGATTTCAGAATCAAATAACGAGTTTTAACGCATTTTTCACGATAATCCGAGTTTCGCGAATGCCGGTTTCTGCACACCGCACCCCCAAATGTCTTCCGTTGGTGCTCAAATTTTGCGTGGCCGCTTTATCCGACCCCAGAACTTTCTATGCGATTTCCGAGAATTTTGTTCCGGACCCCGAATCCCGAAAACCGTGTATTATACACTTCAATTTCAAATGCTCGGGAGGTCGTACCGGACCCGGTTTTTTTTCTCCCCGTTTTTCAATCACGCGTCCTACCTCATTTCAGGAGTTAACCTGTTCGATTTCAGATTCAAATAACGAGTTTTAACGCATTTTTCACGATAATCCGAGTTTCGCGAATGTCGGTTTCTCGCACACCGCACCCCCAAATGTCTTCCGTTGGTGCTCAAATTTTGCGTGGCCGCTTTATCTGACCCCAGAACTTTCTATGTGATTTCCGGAGAATTTTGTTTCGGGACCCCGAATCCCGAAAAACCGTGTATTATACACTTCAATTTCAAATGCTCGGGAGGTCGTACCGGACCCGGTTTTTTTTCTCCCCGTTTTTCAATCACGCGTCCTACCTCATTTCAGGAGTTAACCTGTTCGATTTCAGAATCAAATAACGAGTTTTAACGCATTTTTCACGATAATCCGAGTTTCGCGAATGCCGGTTTCGCACACCGCACCCCCAAATGTCTTCCGTTGGTGCTCAAATTTTGCGTGGCCGCTTTATCCGACCCCAGAACTTTCTATGCGATTTCCGAGAATTTTGTTCCGGACCCCGAATCCGAAAACCGTGTATTATACACTTCAATTTCAAATGCTCGGGAGGTCGTACGACCCGGTTTCTTTTTCTTCCCGTTTTTCAATCACGCGTCCTACCTCATTTCAGGAGTTAACCTGTTCGATTTCAAATTTCAAATAACGAGTTTTAACGCATTTTTCACGATAATCCGAGTTTCGCGAATGTCGGTTTCTGCACACCGCACCCCCAAATGTCTTCCGTTGGTGCTCAAATTTTGCGTGGCCGCTTTATCCGACCCCAGAACTTTCTATGCGATTTCCGAGAATTTTGTTCCGGACCCCGAATCCCGAAAACCGTGTATTATACACTTCAATTTCAAATGCTCGGGAGGTCGTACTGACCCGGTTTTTTTTTCTCCCCGTTTTTCAATCACGCGTCCTACCTCATTTCAGGAGTTAACCTGTTCGATTTCAAATTTCAAATAACGAGTTTTAACGCATTTTTCACGATAATCCGAGTTTCGCGAATGCCGGTTTCTCGCACACCGCACCCCCAAATGTCTTCCGTTGGTGCTCAAATTTTGCGTGGCCGCTTTATCCGACCCCAGAACTTTCTATGCGATTTCCGAGAATTTTGTTCCGGACCCCGAATCCCGAAAACCGTGTATTATACACTTCAATTTCAAATTGCTCGGGAGGTCGTACGACCCGGTTTTTTTTTCTCTCCCCGTTTTTCAATCACGCGTCCTACCTCATTTCAGGAGTTAACCTGTTCGATTTCAGATTCAAATAACGAGTTTTAACGCATTTTTCACGATAATCCGAGTTTCGCGAATGTCGGTTTCTCGCACACCGGCACCCCCCAAATGTCTTCCGTTGGTGCTCAAATTTTGCGTGGCCGCTTTATCCGACCCCAGAACTTTCTATGCGATTTCCGAGAATTTTGTTCCGGACCCCGAATCCCGAAAACCGTGTATTATACACTTCAATTTCAAATGCTCGGGAGGTCGTACCAGACCCGGTTTTTTTTCTCCCTGTTTTTCAATCACGCGTCCTACCTCATTTCAGGAGTTAACCCGTTCGATTTCAGCCTCAAATAACGAGCTTTAACGCATTTTTCACGATAATCCGAGTTTCGCGAATGCGGTTTCTCGCACACCGCACCCCCAAATGTCTTCCGTTGGTGCTCAAATTTTGCGTGGCCGCTTTATCTCGACCCCAGAACTTTCTATGCGATTTCCGAGAATTTTGTTCCGGACCCCGAATCCCGAAAACCGTGTATTATACACTTCAATTTCAAATGCTCGGGAGGTCGTACGACCCGGTTTTTTTTTTTCTCCCCGTTTTTCAATCACGCGTCCTACCTCATTTCAGAGTTAACCCGTTCGATTTCAAATTTCAAATAACGAGTTTTAACGCATTTTTCACGATAATCCGAGTTTCGCGAATGCCGGTTTCGCACACCGCACCCCCAAATGTCTTCCGTTGGTGCTCAAATTTTGCGTGGCCGCTTTATCCGACCCCAGAACTTTCTATGCGATTTCCGGGAGAATTTTGTTCCGGACCCTTTAATCCCGAAAACCGTGTATTATACACTTCAATTTCAAATTGCTCGAGGTCGACGACCCGGTTTTTTTTTCTCCCCGTTTTTCAATCACGCGTCCTACCTCATTTCAGAGTTAACCCGTTCGATTTCAAATTTCAAATAACGAGTTTTAACGCATTTTTCACGATAATCCGAGTTTCGCGAATGTCGGTTTTCGCACACCGCACCCCCAAATGTCTTCCGTTGGTGCTCAAATTTTGCGTGGCCGCTTTATCTGACCCCAGAACTTTCTATGCGATTTCCGGAGAATTTTGTTCCGGGACCCCGAATCCCGAAAAACCGTGTATTATACACTTCAATTTCAAATGCTCGGGGAGGTCGTACCAGACCCGGTTTTTTTTCTCCCTGTTTTTCAATCACGCGTCCTACCTCATTTCAGGAGTTAACCCGTTCGATTTCAGCCAAAATAACGAGCTTTAACGCATTTTTCACGATAATCCGAGTTTCGCGAATGTCGGTTTCTGCACACCGCACCCCCAAATGTCTTCCGTTGGTGCTCAAATTTTGCGTGGCCGCTTTATCCGACCCCAGGAACTTTCTATGCGATTTCCGGAGAATTTTGTTCCGGACCCCCGAATCCCGAAAACCGTGTATTATACACTTCAATTTCAAATGCTCGGGAGGTCGTACGACCCGGTTTTTTTTCTCCCTCGTTTTTCAATCACGCGTCCTACCTCATTTCAGAGTTAACCTGTTCGATTTCAAAAAATAACGAGCTTTAACGCATTTTTCACGATAATCCGAGTTTCGCGAATGCCGGTTTCTCGCACACCGCACCCCCAAATGTCTTCCGTTGGTGCTCAAATTTTGCGTGGCCGCTTTATCCGACCCCCAGAACTTTCTATGCGATTTCCGAGAATTTTGTTCCGGACCCCGAATCCCGAAAACCGTGTATTATACACTTCAATTTCACCGTGCTCGGGAGGTCGACGACCCGGTTTTTTCTCCCCGTTTTTCAATCACGCGTCCTACCTCATTTCAGGAGTTAACCTGTTCGATTTCAAATTTCAAATAACGAGTTTTAACGCATTTTTCACGATAATCCGAGTTTCGCGAATGCCGGTTTCTGCACACCGCACCCCCAAATGTCTTCCGTTGGTGCTCAAATTTTGCGTGGCCGCTTTATCTCGACCCCAGAACTTTCTATGCGATTTCCGAGAATTTTGTTCCGGACCCCGAATCCCGAAAACCGTGTATTATACACTTCAATTTCACTGCTCGGGAGGTCGTACCAGACCCGGTTTTTTTTCTCCCTGTTTTTCAATCACGCGTCCTACCTCATTTCAGGAGTTAACCTGTTCGATTTCAGATTCAAATAACGAGCTTTAACGCATTTTTCACGATAATCCGAGTTTCTGCGAATGTCGGTTTCTCGCACACCGCACCCCCAAATGTCTTCCGTTGGTGCTCAAATTTTGCGTGGCCGCTTTATCCGACCCCATGAACTTTCTATGCGATTTCCGGAGAATTTTGTTCCGGACCCCCGAATCCCGAAAACCGTGTATTATACACTTCAATTTCAAATGCTCGGGAGGTCGTACTGACCCGGTTTTTTTTCTCCCCGTTTTTCAATCACGCGTCCTACCTCATTTCAGAGTTAACCCGTTCGATTTCAAATTTCAAATAACGAGTTTTAACGCATTTTTCACGATAATCCGAGTTTCGCGAATGCCGGTTTCTCACACACCGCACCCCCAAATGTCTTCCGTTGGTGCTCAAATTTTGCGTGGCCGCTTTATCCGACCCCAGAACTTTCTATGCGATTTCCGAGAATTTTGTTCCGGACCCCGAATCCCGAAAACCGTGTATTATACACTTCAATTTCACTGCTCGGAGGTCGTACCGGACCCGGTTTTTTTTCTCCCTGTTTTTCAATCACGCGTCCTACCTCATTTCAGGAGTTAACCCGTTCGATTTCATTTCAAATAACGAGTTTTAACGCATTTTTCACGATAATCCGAGTTTCGCGAATGTCGGTTTCTCGCACACCGCACCCCCAAATGTCTTCCGTTGGTGCTCAAATTTTGCGTGGCCGCTTTATCTCGACCCCAGAACTTTCTATGCGATTTCCGAGAATTTTGTTCCGGACCCCGAATCCCGAAAACCGTGTATTATACACTTCAATTTCAAATGCTCGGGAGGTCGACTGACCCGGTTTTTTTTCTCCCGTTTTTCAATCACGCGTCCTACCTCATTTCAGGAGTTAACCTGTTCGATTTCAGAATCAAATAACGAGTTTTAACGCATTTTTCACGATAATCCGAGTTTCGCGAATGTCGGTTTCTCGCACACCGCACCCCCAAATGTCTTCCGTTGGTGCTCAAATTTTGCGTGGCCGCTTTATCTCGACCCCAGAACTTTCTATGCGATTTCCGAGAATTTTGTTCCGGACCCCGAATCCCGAAAACCGTGTATTATACACTTCAATTTCACTGCTCGGGAGGTCGTACCGGACCCGGTTTTTTTTTCTCCCCGTTTTTCAATCACGCGTCCTACCTCATTTCAGAGTTAACCTGTTCGATTTCACCAAATAACGAGCTTTAACGCATTTTTCACGATAATCCGAGTTTCGCGAATGTCGGTTTCTCGCACACCGACCCCCAAATGTCTTCCGTTGGTGCTCAAATTTTGCG
Organism: Silene latifolia; assembly: GCF_048544455.1. Taxonomy (NCBI): domain Eukaryota; kingdom Viridiplantae; phylum Streptophyta; class Magnoliopsida; order Caryophyllales; family Caryophyllaceae; genus Silene; species Silene latifolia. Next base: position 345,717,334 of record NC_133537.1, on the reverse strand, counting down.
TGGGCCGCTTTATCTCGACCCCAGAACTTTCTATGCGATTTCCGAGAATTTTGTTCCGGACCCCGAATCCCGAAAACCGTGTATTATACACTTCAATTTCAAATGCTCGAGGTCGTACGACCCGGTTTTTTTTCTCCCGTTTTTCAATCACGCGTCCTACCTCATTTCAGAGTTAACCCGTTCGATTTCAAATTTCAAATAACGAGTTTTAACGCATTTTTCACGATAATCCGAGTTTCGCGAATGCCGGTTTCTCGCACACCGCACCCCCAAATGTCTTCCGTTGGTGCTCAAATTTTGCGTGGCCGCTTTATCCGACCCCAGAACTTTCTATGCGATTTCCGAGAATTTTGTTCCGGACCCCGAATCCCGAAAACCGTGTATTATACACTTCAATTTCAAATGCTCGGGAGGTCGTACCAGACCCGGTTTTTTTTCTCCCTGTTTTTCAATCACGCGTCCTACCTCATTTCAGGAGTTAACCCGTTCGATTTCAAATTTCAAATAACGAGTTTTAACGCATTTTTCACGATAATCCGAGTTTCGCGAATGTCGGTTTCTCGCACACCGCACCCCCAAATGTCTTCCGTTGGTGCTCAAATTTTGCGTGGCCGCTTTATCCGACCCCATGAACTTTCTATGCGATTTCCGGAGAATTTTGTTCCGGACCCCCGAATCCCGAAAACCGTGTATTATACACTTCAATTTCAAATGCTCGGGAGGTCGTACGACCCGGTTTTTTTTCTCCCGTTTTTCAATCACGCGTCCTACCTCATTTCAGGAGTTAACCTGTTCGATTTCAGATTCAAATAACGAGTTTTAACGCATTTTTCACGATAATCCGAGTTTCGCGAATGTCGGTTTCGCACACCGGCACCCCCAAATGTCTTCCGTTGGTGCTCAAATTTTGCGTGGCCGCTTTATCCGACCCCAGAACTTTCTATGCGATTTCCGAGAATTTTGTTCCGGACCCCTAATCCCGAAAACCGTGTATTATACACTTCAATTTCAAATTGCTCGGGAGGTCGACGACCCGGTTTTTTTTTCTCCCCGTTTTTCAATCACGCGTCCTACCTCATTTCAGGAGTTAACCTGTTCGATTTCAAATTTCAAATAACGAGTTTTAACGCATTTTTCACGATAATCCGAGTTTCGCGAATGTCGGTTTCTCGCACACCGCACCCCCAAATGTCTTCCGTTGGTGCTCAAATTTTGCGTGGCCGCTTTATCTGACCCCAGGAACTTTCTATGCGATTTCCGGAGAATTTTGTTCCGGACCCCCGAATCCCGAAAACCGTGTATTATACACTTCAATTTCACTGCTCGGGAGGTCGACGACCCGGTTTTTTTTTCTCCCCGTTTTTCAATCACGCGTCCTACCTCATTTCAGAGTTAACCCGTTCGATTTCACCAAATAACGAGCTTTAACGCATTTTTCACGATAATCCGAGTTTCGCGAATGTCGGTTTCTCGCACACCGCACCCCCAAATGTCTTCCGTTGGTGCTCAAATTTTGCGTGGCCGCTTTATCTCGACCCCAGAACTTTCTATGCGATTTCCGAGAATTTTGTTCCGGACCCCGAATCCCGAAAACCGTGTATTATACACTTCAATTTCACCGTCGGGAGGTCGACGACCCGGTTTCTTTTTCTCCCGTTTTTCAATCACGCGTCCTACCTCATTTCAGAGTTAACCTGCTTCGATTTCAGCCTCAAATAACGAGCTTTAACGCATTTTTCACGATAATCCGAGTTTCGCGAATGCCGGTTTCTCGCACACCGCACCCCCAAATGTCTTCCGTTGGTGCTCAAATTTTGCGTGGCCGCTTTATCTGACCCCAGAACTTTCTATGCGATTTCCGGAGAATTTTGTTCCGGGACCCCGAATCCCGAAAAACCGTGTATTATACACTTCAATTTCAAATGCTCGGGAGGTCGTACCGGACCCGGTTTTTTTTCTCCCCGTTTTTCAATCACGCGTCCTACCTCATTTCAGGAGTTAACCTGTTCGATTTCAAATTTCAAATAACGAGTTTTAACGCATTTTTCACGATAATCCGAGTTTCGCGAATGTCGGTTTCGCACACCACACCCCAAATGTCTTCCGTTGGTGCTCAAATTTTGCGTGGCCGCTTTATCTGACCCCAGAACTTTCTATGCGATTTCCGGAGAATTTTGTTCCGGACCCCCGAATCCCGAAAACCGTGTATTATACACTTCAATTTCAAATGCTCGGGAGGTCGTACCGGACCCGGTTTTTTTTCTCCCCGTTTTTCAATCACGCGTCCTACCTCATTTCAGAGTTAACCTGTTCGATTTCAAATTTCAAATAACGAGCTTTAACGCATTTTTCACGATAATCCGAGTTTCGGCGAATGCTGGTTTCTGGCACACCGGCACCCCCCAAATGTCTTCCGTTGGTGCTCAAATTTTGCGTGGCCGCTTTATCCGACCCCAGAACTTTCTATGCGATTTCCGAGAATTTTGTTCCGGACCCCGAATCCCGAAAACCGTGTATTATACACTTCAATTTCACTGCTCGAGGTCGTACGACCCGGTTTTTTTTTCTCCCGTTTTTCAATCACGCGTCCTACCTCATTTCAGGAGTTAACCTGTTCGATTTCAGCCCAAATAACGAGCTTTAACGCATTTTTCACGATAATCCGAGTTTCGCGAATGTCGGTTTCTCGCACACCGCACCCCCAAATGTCTTCCGTTGGTGCTCAAATTTTGCGTGGCCGCTTTATCTGACCCCAGAACTTTCTATGCGATTTCCGGAGAATTTTGTTCCGGACCCCCGAATCCCGAAAACCGTGTATTATACACTTCAATTTCAAATGCTCGGGAGGTCGACGACCCGGTTTTTTTTTCTCCCTGTTTTTCAATCACGCGTCCTACCTCATTTCAGGAGTTAACCCGTTCGATTTCAAAATAACGAGCTTTAACGCATTTTTCACGATAATCCGAGTTTCGCGAATGTCGGTTTCTGCACACCGCACCCCCAAATGTCTTCCGTTGGTGCTCAAATTTTGCGTGGCCGCTTTATCCGACCCCAGGAACTTTCTATGCGATTTCCGAGAATTTTGTTCCGGACCCCGAATCCCGAAAACCGTGTATTATACACTTCAATTTCAAATGCTCGGGAGGTCGACGACCCGGTTTTTTTTCTCCCCGTTTTTTTCAATCACGCGTCCTACCTCATTTCAGGAGTTAACCTGTTCGATTTCAAATAAATAACGAGCTTTAACGCATTTTTCACGATAATCCGAGTTTCTGCGAATGCTGGTTTCTGGCACACCGCACCCCAAATGTCTTCCGTTGGTGCTCAAATTTTGCGTGGCCGCTTTATCCGACCCCAGAACTTTCTATGCGATTTCCGAGAATTTTGTTCCGGACCCCTAATCCCGAAAACCGTGTATTATACACTTCAATTTCAAATGTCGGGAGGTCGACGACCCGGTTTTTTTTTCTCCCTGTTTTTCAATCACGCGTCCTACCTCATTTCAGGAGTTAACCCGTTCGATTTCAGCCTCAAATAACGAGCTTTAACGCATTTTTCACGATAATCCGAGTTTCGCGAATGCCGGTTTCTCGCACACCGCACCCCCAAATGTCTTCCGTTGGTGCTCAAATTTTGCGTGGCCGCTTTATCTGACCCCAGAACTTTCTATGCGATTTCCGGAGAATTTTGTTCCGGACCCCCGAATCCCGAAAACCGTGTATTATACACTTCAATTTCAAATGCTCGGGAGGTCGTACCGGACCCGGTTTTTTTTCTCCCCGTTTTTCAATCACGCGTCCTACCTCATTTCAGGAGTTAACCTGTTCGATTTCACCAAATAACGAGCTTTAACGCATTTTTCACGATAATCCGAGTTTCGCGAATGTCGGTTTCGCACACCGCACCCCCAAATGTCTTCCGTTGGTGCTCAAATTTTGCGTGGCCGCTTTATCCGACCCCAGAACTTTCTATGCGATTTCCGAGAATTTTGTTCCGGACCCCGAATCCCGAAAACCGTGTATTATACACTTCAATTTCAAATGCTCGGGAGGTCGACGACCCGGTTTTTTTTCTCCCGTTTTTCAATCACGCGTCCTACCTCATTTCAGAGTTAACCTGTTCGATTTCAAATTTCAAATAACGAGCTTTAACGCATTTTTCACGATAATCCGAGTTTCTGCGAATGCCGGTTTCTGCACACCGCACCCCCAAATGTCTTCCGTTGGTGCTCAAATTTTGCGTGGCCGCTTTATCCGACCCCAGAACTTTCTATGCGATTTCCGAGAATTTTGTTCCGGACCCCGAATCCCGAAAACCGTGTATTATACACTTCAATTTCAAAATGCTCGGGAGGTCGACGACCCGGTTTTTTTCTCCCTGTTTTTCAATCACGCGTCCTACCTCATTTCAGGAGTTAACCCGTTCGATTTCAGCCCCAAATAACGAGCTTTAACGCATTTTTCACGATAATCCGAGTTTCTGCGAATGCCGGTTTCTGCACACCGCACCCCCAAATGTCTTCCGTTGGTGCTCAAATTTTGCGTGGCCGCTTTATCCGACCCCATGAACTTTCTATGCGATTTCCGGAGAATTTTGTTCCGGACCCCCGAATCCCGAAAACCGTGTATTATACACTTCAATTTCACTGCTCGAGGTCGACTGACCCGGTTTCTTTTTTCTCCCTGTTTTTCAATCACGCGTCCTACCTCATTTCAGGAGTTAACCCGTTCGATTTCAAATCAAATAACGAGTTTTAACGCATTTTTCACGATAATCCGAGTTTCGCGAATGCGGTTTCTGCACACCGCACCCCCAAATGTCTTCCGTTGGTGCTCAAATTTTGCGTGGCCGCTTTATCCGACCCCAGAACTTTCTATGCGATTTCCGAGAATTTTGTTCCGGACCCCTAATCCCGAAACCGTGTATTATACACTTCAATTTCACCTGCTCGGGAGGTCGACTGACCCGGTTTTTTTTTTCTCCCCGTTTTTCAATCACGCGTCCTACCTCATTTCAGGAGTTAACCTGTTCGATTTCAGAATCAAATAACGAGTTTTAACGCATTTTTCACGATAATCCGAGTTTCGCGAATGCGTCGGTTTCGCACACCGCACCCCCAAATGTCTTCCGTTGGTGCTCAAATTTTGCGTGGCCGCTTTATCTGACCCCAGAACTTTCTATGCGATTTCCGGAGAATTTTGTTCCGGGACCCCGAATCCCGAAAAACCGTGTATTATACACTTCAATTTCAAATGCTCGGGAGGTCGTACACGACCCGGCTTTTTCTCCCCGTTTTTTCAATCACGGTCCTACCTCATTTCAGGAGTTAACCTGTTCGATTTCAGAATCAAATAACGAGTTTTAACGCATTTTTCACGATAATCCGAGTTTCGCGAATGTCGGTTTCTGCACACCGCACCCCCAAATGTCTTCCGTTGGTGCTCAAATTTTGCGTGGCCGCTTTATCCGACCCCAGAACTTTCTATGCGATTTCCGAGAATTTTGTTCCGGACCCCGAATCCCGAAAACCGTGTATTATACACTTCAATTTCACTGTCGAGGTCGTACTGACCCGGTTTCTTTTTCTCCCGTTTTTCAATCACGCGTCCTACCTCATTTCAGAGTTAACCTGTTCGATTTCAGCCTCAAATAACGAGCTTTAACGCATTTTTCACGATAATCCGAGTTTCGCGAATGCCGGTTTCTCGCACACCGCACCCCCAAATGTCTTCCGTTGGTGCTCAAATTTTGCGTGGCCGCTTTATCCGACCCCAGAACTTTCTATGCGATTTCCGAGAATTTTGTTCCGGACCCCGAATCCCGAAAACCGTGTATTATACACTTCAATTTCAAATGCTCGGGAGGTCGTACCGGACCCGGTTTTTTTTCTCCCCGTTTTTCAATCACGCGTCCTACCTCATTTCAGAGTTAACCTGTTCGATTTCACCAAATAACGAGCTTTAACGCATTTTTCACGATAATCCGAGTTTCGCGAATGCCGGTTTCTGCACACCGCACCCCCAAATGTCTTCCGTTGGTGCTCAAATTTTGCGTGGCCGCTTTATCCGACCCCAGAACTTTCTATGCGATTTCCGAGAATTTTGTTCCGGACCCCTAATCCCGAAAACCGTGTATTATACACTTCAATTTCAAATTCGGGAGGTCGTACCGGACCCGGTTTTTTTTCTCCCCGTTTTTCAATCACGCGTCCTACCTCATTTCAGAGTTAACCCGTTCGATTTCACCAAATAACGAGCTTTAACGCATTTTTCACGATAATCCGAGTTTCGCGAATGTCGGTTTCCACACCGCACCCCCAAATGTCTTCCGTTGGTGCTCAAATTTTGCGTGGCCGCTTTATCCGACCCCAGAACTTTCTATGCGATTTCCGAGAATTTTGTTCCGGACCCCGAATCCCGAAAACCGTGTATTATACACTTCAATTTCACTGCTCGAGGTCGACTCGACCCGGTTTTTTTTCTCCCTGTTTTTCAATCACGCGTCCTACCTCATTTCAGGAGTTAACCTGTTCGATTTCAAACTCAAATAACGAGCTTTAACGCATTTTTCACGATAATCCGAGTTTCGCGAATGCCGGTTTCTGCACACCGCACCCCCAAATGTCTTCCGTTGGTGCTCAAATTTTGCGTGGCCGCTTTATCTGACCCCAGAACTTTCTATGCGATTTCCGGAGAATTTTGTTCCGGGACCCCGAATCCCGAAAAACCGTGTATTATACACTTCAATTTCACTGCTCGGGAGGTCGTACCAGACCCGGTTTTTTTTCTCCCTGTTTTTCAATCACGCGTCCTACCTCATTTCAGGAGTTAACCCGTTCGATTTCAGCCTCAATCAAATAACGAGCTTTAACGCATTTTTCACGATAATCCGAGTTTCTGCGAATGTCGGTTTCGCACACCGCACCCCCAAATGTCTTCCGTTGGTGCTCAAATTTTGCGTGGCCGCTTTATCCGACCCCAGGAACTTTCTATGCGATTTCCGAGAATTTTGTTCCGGACCCCTAATCCCGAAAACCGTGTATTATACACTTCAATTTCACTGCTCGGGAGGTCGTACCGGACCCGGTTTTTTTTCTCCCCGTTTTTCAATCACGCGTCCTACCTCATTTCAGGAGTTAACCTGTTCGATTTCACCAAATAACGAGCTTTAACGCATTTTTCACGATAATCCGAGTTTCGCGAATGTCGGTTTCTGCACACCGCACCCCCAAATGTCTTCCGTTGGTGCTCAAATTTTGCGTGGGCCGCTTTATCTCGACCCCAGAACTTTCTATGCGATTTCCGAGAATTTTGTTCCGGACCCCGAATCCCGAAAACCGTGTATTATACACTTCAATTTCAAATGCTCGGAGGTCGACGACCCGGTTTTTTTTCTCCCCGTTTTTCAATCACGCGTCCTACCTCATTTCAGAGTTAACCCGTTCGATTTCAAATTTCAAATAACGAGCTTTAACGCATTTTTCACGATAATCCGAGTTTCTGCGAATGTCGGTTTCGCACACCGCACTCCAAATGTCTTCCGTTGGTGCTCAAATTTTGCGTGGCCGCTTTATCCGACCCCAAAACTTTCTATGCGATTTCCGAGAATTTTGTTCCGGACCCCGAATCCCGAAACCGTGTATTATACACTTCAATTTCACTGCTCGGGAGGTCGTACTGACCCGGTTTTTTTTTTTCTCCCCGTTTTTCAATCACGCGTCCTACCTCATTTCAGTTTGTTTCTCCCATTCGACTTCAAACCGTTTTATTTCACTCAAATTGCTGAGGTAGTCCCGTTTTCAAATCACGCAGTTACCTCATTTCGAGTTAACCCTGCTCGATTTCAAATTTCAAATAACGAGCTTTAACGATTTTTCACCATAATCCGAGTTTCCGATGTTGTTTCGCACACCGCCCCCTTAAATGTCTTCCGTTGGTGCTCAAATTTCACGTGGTCGCTTTTATCTGGACCCAAGAACTTTCTATTTCCGAGAATTTGTTCCGGACTCCTGAATCCCGAAAACCGTGTATTATACACATCAATTTTAGCCGTTCTAGAGGTCGTACGGACCCGTTTTTTTTCTCCCGTTTTTCAATCACGCGTCCTACCCCTCATTTCAGAGTTAACCCGTTCGATTTCGAAATTTTCAAATAACGAGCTTTAACGCATTTTTTCACGATAATCCGAGTTT